>NC_136421.1:111112500-111182500 GCF_052625555.1 Lactuca saligna | reverse complement strand
TTGCTACAGTGTTCATGAGTACTCCTGAAATAGGATTTGAGTATTGGATAAACCCATGCTCATTTGAATCACTTCATGGATTTTATCACGAGTGATTGTGAGACGATAATATCTTACATTCTTGAAATGGAGACATATAGTTGTTGTTTGCAAGTCGGTTGTACATCGATAATACGTATTATTGTGTGTGATTTGATGAGTAAATAGTAAAAGCATATGAGTCAAAGTTTATCCGTTCGTTTTACTCTTAATGGGATAAAAGCGATGTATGTGGGCCCTCGATGATTTAGCGATGACACCCTAAGTGTTTGGCCAAGCCCGGACTAAGTTGATGTGTTTAATTGTAGTCTGAGTCAGTCGCCGTCAATTGGAAGTCGGGAAAGAAACCTTGGATAGAGAGAATGATTACAATCTATGTCTCATGTCCATACGATATCTTGTAGAACGGAGGAATATTTGATCCCGTATCTATAGGACGCGTTACTGATAAGATCAGTGTTTAACAGCGGCTTTTGAAAGCTACAATTGCTAGTCAAATTCTAAATTCATACTTGCAATAATAGTTATTAGACTTATCCAAGTGGGAAACTGTTGGATTAGGTGTATAAGCCCATAACTATTATTGGTATGTAGTTGATTTGATTCGTAGCATCATCCTTTTGGGTTGCCTTCACTCATGCAACTTAATAGGATGACAAATAGAGAGAGAGAGAGAGAGAGAGAGAGAGAGAGAGAGTAGGATTTATTATATGGATCATGAATTGGTACTCAAAATGATTTTGTTAATATATTACAAGATTAATATATTATTTGAAAATCATATTATTAATTAGTAATTAATTAGAAGTTAATTTGATATTAGTTTTGGGATTAAAAGGAACTGATTGATAATGGAGGGACTGTTTTGAAAATCATTGATAGTTGCAAAACTGGGCTGATGGACTCCTTTTAGATGGGGTGGACAAAATCTATAAGAGGCCTTACAGTCTTTCGTCCAAGGCCTCTAAAACAGGAGATCCATGGGCTGCTTAAGCCCTAAGTAAGGAACTAGGGTTTCCAACTGAAAACCCTAGCAGCCCACAACTATATAAACCCCCAATGCATGATAAAATCGGTTCATGCATTCTAAGCAGAAACCCTGGCCGATTTCCACATCTCTCCATGTCATCCTTGTTGTGTTGTGTGTTTGTGACTCCATTAGAGGTGCAATACTTGGGGCACTAGGCTTTCAGAAGTCAAGATCAAGCAAGGATTGTTCTTGTTATTATAATATAAGAAGTGAGGTAATCTTCTAACCCTAATATATATGTGAATTTCAAAATTTTATATACTAGATCTAGGATTATTGCTTTGGTGTTCATATTTGTATGTTCAATAGAGAAAAACTTATATCCAAAGCAATTAGGGTTGCATGATCACACAGGTTTTCTATTTTTTACTTTTCCTCGTTCTATTACTTTTTCATAGAAGTTATATTAAGTTTAAATGATTTATCTTTTGTGTTGTATTTATAGAAAATATTTCGTTTTGTAACCACCTCTTAAATTCGTGTTCCTATAACTTTTAAAATTTTTAAGAGTATAAATTTAAATAGTTTATGATTAACATGTTTGAAATATTAAAATCGTGGATTAAGTTTTGTTTTGTGTCCAAAGGGTGTCTAGTTTGTGATTTTCATAGTTGTCCCTCTAAAATTTACCATACTTATTGTATATAAAATTTTAAAATTAGGGGTGTCTAAGGACACCCATAAGGGACATGTAGTGTGGGCTCTGGTGATTGCATCGCATCCACATGTGTTCCACATTTCATGAATTGTTTTGTACTTTGATAACTATATGACATGTTTTTATACATTGATTCAATTTGGAATGAATGGATGGTTGTTTTGGATTGACTTAAAGAAAAATTTTCAATTAGTATTTTTGGGACGTTACATATGGGAAGCATTCGTGCAATTTAGAATAATTGGTTAATGGAGGATTTGTTAAAAACTAACGAAAGTGACTTAATTGACATGTATATTATAAGTTAGATGGCGTATTGCACATAAAAAAAATAACTGGTTAAATTGGACAAAACACCTAAGTTCATTGTGCTACAATGACATTTGCCCCAATAAAAAGTGGCATATAACAAAAAAAAACCTAAGCTGTCAATTGACTTTTTCAGTTGACTTCGCACTTTTGTGCAACCTCAATGATGGAGGGGGGATGGGAATGTCGACGATGGGGAAGCAAGATGAGCGATGATGGACGTTCGGAAGATCACAAAATCAGAAGCATGCACAAGATTCATGAGGGTTTGGTACTAATTGTAATGTCAAAGTAGTGGAGAATTTTACAGTGTCATTATGTGTCACAAATTTCCTTAGAGATTGTAATGAAAAGGAACTATGGAACAAGTTTCAAGAGATTCGGGTAGTGTTGATGTTTATATTGCAAGAAAATTATCAAAGATTGGTAGAAGTTTTGTGCTGCCGCTGTTTAATGAGTTGAATGGGTGAAAAAACTAGCCTTGTGAATAATGAAGGGAAACATGAAAAATCTAGACATATGAATAGTGATGCCAAGATGAATAAGGAACGTAGGGTCAAACGTCCTTATAGCAGGCATTGTGGAACTTTTCTTTACCCTCACAAGTCCTTTTATTCTTCAAGCCTTCATACCATAGTGATGCTCCTCCACTCAACTTAAGAATCACATTCTTACAAAACTTATCATCATCCAACTCCTTAAACTCAAAGATCTGGTCGATCTTTCTTTCCCAATCCAAGTAAACCTCAAGATAACACCACTAACATACTCAGGTAACTCGTTGACCATGACATCATCAACAACCCTAAATTGTACATGCCTAGACTACCGCCTTTCTCTACCTTCTTGCAAACCACATAAGGCTTCATGTAAGGCGTTAATGAAATTCGGATCATCAACATTCATGGCTTCTTGATGCGACTTCCAAGCTCCAACAACAAGATTTATCAATCGAAAAAAACTGAACAAACAGGTCAGGACAATCAAAATATGATGCTGATACCACTTATGATGCGTGTATGGTGGGATTAATTTCAACAACTTAGAATGCATCGTTATATTCAAGATTAAAAATCAAGAATGAGAGAACAAACAAGTAACTTGCGCGATAAGAAATCAAGAAAAGATAGCATGATAAACAATCTACACCTATAGATTGAATGTCGATGAAAACAAATGAAGACGTATTGATTTGATTTCTAACCAACCTAGAAAATGCAATCTAGAATATTGACCAAGAACGTGTTAGCAACTCAAAAGAACAAGGTTCTTGTTGGGTTATTGGTGTTGCGTCTTGGGCTCGGTTCTTAGTCCATTCTTTGTGCGGTATGGGCCTGTACATCCGTATCCTATTTTCTAGGGTTTGTGTATTTATAGATGCTTGCATGCATCTTTTACGTAACTGATTGATTAGGGTTTTACGGTGTAATTATAGAAGTTATCTTTTCGTAACCCTAGAATCCTCTACAGTGGAAGTTCTTCATCGAGCTCTACTGAGGATTGAAAGTTTAATCATTCGACATATTCAAATCCATTCTTGAGTATTGCTTTATATTCTTTATATACCTGTTTCAAAGATCTATTCGATCTTAAAGGTTTTTAATCTCATCAATTTGTATCAGAGCAGGAGGCTGTGTAATTCATACACATCTCTTCTGTGAAAGAAGCTATTAGGGTTTGTTCCGCATTAACAAATATTTATTGAGCCGTCACCCCATAATTGACGTATCTCATTACTTGTTCGTTTTGCCCTAATATTATATATTACAAGTCTGATCTTTCAAATAGGTTATTCGATCAAGCATGGACGAGTCGCCATCTAATCTCATCAATATTTCGAACAACATTGGATTAACAACAAAAATTCCCATCCTTTACACCCAAGATTATGAAGTCTGGGCAAATCACTTTGAAGACTATGTTATAGGATCTGAGGACAATGGATACCTCATCTGGGAAGCAATCGTTTCGGGACCCTTTGCTCATTCTGCAACTTCAAGGATTATTAAAACTCAAAAGGAGTATAATGATCTTTTGAAAGATGTTAAAGATGTTGCACAAGACGAAAAAGATAAATTTCAGTGCAATATTAAAGCATTGAGATTAATCAGATTTGCTCTTCAATCTGACACTTTCAGGCTGGTGAGTTCATGCACTACTGCCAAAGAAATATGGGACAGGCTTCGCGAATTGTATTCTACGGAAGAAGAGCTTGAGCACTCCATTCAAACCTTACTCTTATCCGAGTTTGGTGAATTCAAGCAGAAAGTCGAAGAAACTGTGACTCAAACGTTTGATCGCTTCAATCATATTCTTAGCAAGATGATTAAACATGATATTGAAAGGAAGTTGATTGAGCAGAAAGTCACGTTCCTTAATGGCCTCAGATCTGAGTGGAGAGCTGTTGTGTCCACAGTTAAAGCGCATGAGCAATTCAAATCTTATTCTCTAGCGAAACTGGTGGGTATACTGAAGTCTCAAGAGAAGATCGTATTACAGGAGAAAAACGTGGTTTCAGGTCTTGGTTCATTGGCCCTCCTGTCGAAAAGCAAAGCGGTGATAGAGGACGAAGATCTCAACTTGGATGATTATGATCTCACGTCTGAGGACTATGCTATGATGGTGTCAAACCCCAAGAGATTCATCAAGAAGAGATTCCCCACTAACAGGAACCGAAACTGGCAAGGGAGTTATAGCTCTGAAAAGGTCAAAGATGAACCAAAAGCTGAAGAGTCAAAGAAGGAACCGAAGGCTGAAGGAGATTCTGGAGTAAGCTGCTATTACTGTGGAGGAAAGAATCACTATGCAAAAGATTGCGTCCTCAAAAAGATGGCAGGAAAGGATGAGGAAAATGATGAAGAAGCCGTGTTGCTGAAAAAGCTTGATGAATTAAGGAAGAAGAAATCTGCTGCTAACCCTCCTATGAATGCTTTAATTGTGCAGGGTTTGGTAGCTGATGATGAGTTCGGTGGCGTGGAGGTCTGGTCAACCGACTCCGAAGATGATGAAGTGAGGAAGCCTTCACATGGAAAGGCTTATGTGGCGAAAGAAAAGGACAGCACTGGAAGATGCTTGATGGTATCTGATGTATCTCAGATGAGGGGATATAACACAGATGGTGGGAACAAAGACTTGAAGGAGCAACAGGACATGTGCTTTACAGCAAAACCGCTCAGCGTGCAATTCAACGAGCTTGATGAATTAATCAAGAAGGTACAATCCGTGTTTGTTTCATTTAAAGTCCCACAATGCTCATACGAAAAAGAATTAAAAATTGTTAATTCAAGAATTTCTCATCTAGACAGTAGCTTAACTCAAACTCGGGTCACCAATTCTAACCTAACTGACCAAATAAGCAGGGTATCGTCGAAGAGTGAGGAACGGAGGATGTGGATCGAACTAAAAGAGTCGGAGTTAGTCAAAACCAAGGACGAAAACATTTATTTGCAAAGAGACAATTTAAAACTTTTGAAACAGCGAAATGTTTTTTGTTTGATTGCTAAGCGTCTTTACAATAATATCACTCAACTTCATTTGAACTGTGAAATAGGGCAGAAAATTCATCGTTTGATCTTGCCTTTTCTTGAGTTTAAGGAGGATGAAATCGATGCTGAAGCATACAATTGTGAAAGTGTGGTTTCGTCTGAGAATGTTAATCCAACGTATATGTATGGTCTAGACAAAATTGAATCCTTCATTAAGTCCAAAGACCATAAGGACATGCTGAAAAACCTTTTGGATGAAAATGACAAACTGAATCTAAGGACCGAAACCATACAAAAATTTGACTCATTGAATGCCAATTTAAGCTCAGAAAATAAAATTGATGTTGAAAATGCATCTGAGCTCAATGAGGATAATGACATTAGTGAAATTTCTGTAGAGGACGAAGTTGACTGCTCTAAATTTGTCAAAAGTGAACCTGAAATCCACAAAAATCTTATCTCAAAAAATTCTGTGGAGTTCGCTCGCTTGTCTCAACAAAAGTCCCCAAAACTTAAAGAAAAAGCTGTTGTTTACCAAAAGGTAAGGACAACACCAAATCAGGTGTATAAGGTCACAGGTGTAACCGAACATCAGACACCCGAACTCACAGCCATTGTAAACGAAGACAATGCCGATGGTTGTGATAAATTCTTCTGGTCGGCTCCTATTAACAATGCTGATGAAACTGTTGGTCTATCAGAACAAACTTCCTGGAAAGCAAAAGGAAGATACATTCCTGAGCCACTTAACAAACCTGATAATTTTGACGTGCCGAGTTCCAGTGGTACAAAAGATGTTCCTAAAGATAAGGCAGACTCAAGAGAATCATCATCGGTTCAAAGTGGACCTGTTGACACCAGTCAAAATCAAAAGGCGAACATCCATCATCAGCCGAAACAGATGAGAAACCAAAAACGACAAAGGAATCAGAGATACAAGAAGAATCTTTCTGAAAGAAAACAGTTTTGGCAATCTCAAAATGCCTATTTCTCACATCAAGATAGGAATTTAAAACCAGAGAAAAATCCTGTTGGATCAATAGAGAGCAATAACAACCGAAAGCAGAGGTTCGGTTCAGAGCACAATGACAACCGAAAGCAGAGGTTCGGTTCAGATGACAGTAACAACCGAAAGCAGGAGTTCGGTTCTGAGAGCAAAAGAGACTAAAAGTCTAGGTTCGGTACCACCGATAATCAAAACGAAAGAGTCACTTAGAATATCAAATCAAGAAATCATCTCAGTCCAAATACTCTCATTCTATTTCTTCCAATCATTCTTCTTCTCAATCTCATTCTAATTCTAAATCTCATTCTAAATCTCCAACTGACCTGAAAGGGAAATCAAAGGTTTTGTCAGTTAAATCGGAGACTAAACCAAAAGCTCTAGATCCCACAAAGATTAAGGTTTACACCATCAAAAAGAAAAATGAAACAATTTTGATAAAAAGAACCTTTTTTGTTGACATCTCTTTTTTTGGTCCTGTTCCTGTGAAAGGCTCACGTGGACCCAAGAAACTTTGGGTTCCTAAATCTGTTTAATTTGTGCAGGTTATCAGTGACGAGCAGTTCGATGAAGAATGGTATATTGACAGTGGCTACTCACGTCACATGACTGGGAGGAAGGAAGAGCTTAGGGAATTCAGATCTCTTTCAAACGGTGGAAATGTCAAGTTCGGTAACAACTCCTACGGAACCATAAAAGGCTACGGGATGATTACAAACGGTGATTTCTCAATCAGGAAAGTTGCATATGTAGAGGGACTACAACATAATCTCATCAGCGTATCTCAGCTTGTTGGAGGTACTGGTCTCAAGGTCTCGTTCGATGATGAGGGTTCAGAAATTATTGAGAAGCAGACGAACAAAGTTATTCTCAAATCAGAGCGCAAAGGTGAAATGTTTCCCCTAAATCTCAAACCAATCAAAGGGAATCCAACAATCTGCTTGTTATCAAAAGCACAATCTGATGAAAGCTGGTTGTGGCACCGAAGGCTTTCTCATCTCAACTTCAAGGACATCAACAAACTTGTCGCCGAAGGTCATGTTCGTGGTTTTCCATTGCTCAAGTATGATAGAGAACATTTGTGTGCGGCATGTGAAATGGGGAAGCAGAGTCGTCAAAGTCATCCATCAATTATAAACACAAAAGTTGTTGAACCACTAGAGTTACTTCACATTGACTTGTGTGGTCCCTCATCAATTGAAAGTATCGGTGGTAGCAAGTACATTCTTGTTATAGTTGATGACTTTTCACGTTTTACATGGGTGTTCTTTCTAAAGCTTAAATCTGAAGCGACTCATAAGCTAAAGATGTTCATCAAGCAGGTGGAGGTACAACTGAAGAAAGTAGTTCGAAACATCATAAGTGACAATGGCCTGGAATTCAAAAATAAAGAATTCGAAGAATTCCTGGCGGAAAGAGGAACTACCCACAACTTCTCAGCTCCCTACACACCTCAACAAAATGGTATAGTTGAGAGGCGGAACCGATCCTTGTGTGAAGCAGCTCGAACCATGCTAAGTTTTGCTTCTTTACCTCTATATTTCTGTGCTGATGCTATATCTGCAGCTTGCTTTACACAGAACAGGTCATATCTCAATAAGCAATTCACGCTCACTCCTTATGAGATAATAAACAACAGGAAGCCGAATGTCAAATTCTTCCATGTGTTCGGTTCCCGATGCTTCATCTTCAATTCTAAAGAGCATCGAAACAAATTTGATGTCAAAGCCGATGAAGGCATTTTTCTGGGCTATTCTCTCACTTCTAAAGTGTACAGGGTATTAAACAAACGTTCAAGGAAAATTGACGAGACGTATTACGTGACCTTTGATGATAGCTATGTCAAAAAGTCAACAGCAAACATAAACTCAACTGGTGAAATCTTTCCTCAAACAGGTCAAGTCACAACATCAATTGCAAATCTCTTTGAGAAGTTTGTTGAGCTATTTGATGAACCAGAGAAGGCTATTAATTCGGAAGCCAGCACAGCAGACAACAAGGTGGATCATCTGAAGCAACTAGTAGAAGATGCTGCAAGCGAATGAATGAAGAAATGCCCAGTTCTAGAGCATCAGTCGAGGGGGAGAACACCGATACTGCAGCACCCAAAGGTACTGTAGCACCCGAAGGTACTGTAGCACCCGAAGGTACTGTAGCACCCAAACGCTCCACAACACCTGAAGACACAACAGCACCCGAAGGCACTATAGCGCACGAAGGTACTGTAGCGCCCGAACGCTCCACAACACCAGAAGACACAACAGCTCCTGAAGGTAATGTATCACCCGAAGGTACTGTAGCATCTGATCACTCCACAGCATCTGAAGGCACAGGAACACCCAAACTCTTCAATATACCCGAAAGTCCGACTGTTTCAGAAAGCTCTTCATTCGAGGGGGAGAATGCCAATATGCTCTTTGAAGATGAAATTCAATCCGAACCAGAAGAGATGGTAAATGCTGAATTGGATCCTTCCTATGATCCAAATTACCCTCCTCTCATCAAATGGACCAGAAATCATCCAGTCTCTCAAGTTGTAGGTGATGTTTCTGAAAAGGTTCTGACCAGATCGCAACTTAAAGAAAAACAAACTTCCCTATTCTCCAAAGTAGAATTCTTTATGTTTAATTCTTTCGTTTCAAAAGTTGAACCCAAGACAGTTAACACTGCTCTTGATCACTTTGATTGGGTTCAAGCTATGCAAGACGAACTGAACGAATTCGAAAGGAACAAAGTTTGGCGACTCATTCCAACTCCTCAAAATGCATCAGTTGTAGGTCTCAAATGGGTTTTCAGGAACAAAATGGACAAGGAAGGGAATGTGATTCGAAACAAAGCCCGTCTGGTCGTGAAAGGATACTGTCAGGAGGAAGGCATTGACTATGAAGAGACTTTCGCTCCAGTTGCACGGATAGAATCTGTTCGCATTTTTCTGGCCTATACAGCACACAAAAACTTCGAGGTCTACCAAATGGATGTCAAATGTGCTTTTCTGAATGGAGAACTCGAAGAAACAGTCTACGTGGAGCAACCTCCCGGCTTCGTCAATGAGAAGTTCCCAAATCACTGCTATATTCTGGACAAAGCGGTTTATGGTCTGAAACAAGCTCCTAGGGCCTGGTATGAAACGCTAACAAAGTTTTTAAAGATGTCTAAATTCAAACAAGGTTCGGTTGACACAAATTTACATCGATGATATCATCTTTGGCTCAACGAATCCCAACTTAACAGCTGAATTCAGAAAGCTGATGGAGACTAAATTTGAAATGAGCTCCATGGGTCCGATTAATTTTTTTCTTGGATTGATTATTAGACAGGGACCCGAAGGCATCTTTATCAACCAGGAAGCATACACCAAAACTCTTCTTACCAAATTTGGCATGAAGGGAGATTCAAAGGTCAAAGTTCCAATGGCTTTCGGAACCAAACTCACCCCTTCACTGGAGAAACCAGCAATTAACATTACGCTATACCACCAGATGATTGGGTCTTTGATGTATCTTACAACTAGCAGACCTGACATCATGTTTTCCGTATGTTATTGTGCTAGGTTTCAGGCAAACCCACGAGAACCTCATATGCTTGCAATGAAGAACATACTTAGGTATCTGAAGCGAACTACCTCTCTCGGTCTTTGGTATCCATCCAACTCAGGCTTCTTCGTTCAAGCCTTCTCTGATGCAGACCTTGGAGGATGTGGTTTAGACAGGAAAAGCACCACAGGGGGTTGCCAATTTCTTGATGGGAAATTGGTCAGCTGGCAGTCAAAGAAGCAAACATGTGTTTCCCTTTCTATAGCCGAAGCAGAGTACATTGCAGCTGCCTCCTGCACATCTCAAGTAATATGGATCCAAAGCCAGCTCCGGGATTATGGGCTTAACATGAAAAAGATCCCACTATATTGTGACTCAGAAAGTGCAATTAGAATCTGTCACAACCCAGTGCAACATTCTAAGACCAAGCATATAGCACTAAGGTATCACTTCATTGAGGATCATGTGGAGGATGGTAATGTCAAAATTCACTTTGTTCGCACCACCGATCAACTGGCAGATATCTTCACCAAAGCTCTACCTGAAGCCAGTTTCAATAAAATCCTTCATGGTCTAGGAATGATGGAATCTGAATCAGTACCAAAGACTTCATCCCTAACTTAAAAAGTAAGGAGCAAAATGAACCGAAATGAACCGAACGTTCGGTCCATTTCGGGTTCGGTTCAAATGGGAACCGAAATGAACCGAACGTTCGGTCTATTTCAGGTTCGGTCCCATAACACATATTTTCGCTCCAATCTCAAAAAGGTGTTGTCCATGGTTGTACACTTTTTGTAAAGCTGGTTTTCTAAAAATCCAAAAATATTTTTTTTAGGAACCGAAATGAACCGAGCGTTCGGTCTATTTCGGGTTCGGTTAAATTTTTTTTATTATGCATCATTCTTTCTTATTCTGTATTAGTTTTTCCCTTTTGCAAAACTGTTTTCCAAAAATCCAAAATTTTTTTTGAACCGAAATGAACCGAACGTTCGGTCCATTTCGGGTTCGGTTTAATTTTTTTTATTCTGTTTGGTTTTTCTCTTTTCACAATCTTAAAATCTCCAAAAATATTTTTTTTGTCTAAATTTTTGTCTCATTCTTTATTTTACCTAGTTAAGCGTCCCTAGAAGCATGCTGCTGCATGTTGTCCAAAAGCCTCAACTGATTTTGAATAAAAGCCTTAATGACTAGGTATATACAAACCTTGTCTTCCCAATAAAAGCCTTAATGACTAGGTATATACAAACCTTGTCTTCATTTATTATAATCCTGAGCTACCTTACTCTTTTCTCATATGAGTTGAGAGTTTTCTGCTTGGTCACTATTTTCAGCAGAGGTACTATCGCTTCTCTTCACCACCTTCTCTTCTCCATCATATTTCGGTCCCATATCATAACCCTTGAGACTCTCAGAATTAACCACTGAGGTTTATGGTTGCAAAATATCGGTGTTTATGATCTAAGCCACGTGTCACTACATGCTTAGTGAAACCCAACATTCAATACCTATCATGAATTGACGGTTAACATGAAATCTCTCTTTGTTTGTGCGATTCCTATGAATTTGTTATTTACCATAACATTTCTTCCCCTAGAATCCAGTTTATTTTTTTTGATTTCACCATCATATATTTTTACAAGTCACTATATCTGTTATCAAGCCTACTTGTTCAACAGACCACATCGGTCTCACAAGTACTTCATTTAGTCTCGGTCTTATGTCAAGGTCCGGATTTCTAAATTGAAGCGAAAGCCACCCTATTATGCCTAACAAAAAGATGCCTTTCAACACTTCTTAGAAAGTGCTTGATCGTAATTCAACGGGAATCCATACAAACACTTTAAGGTCTCTCTTGACCTTGAAGAAAGTGATTCGTGCCCGGGATCATCCGTTTTGTGTCTCATTTGACATCACTCTTCCCCTATATATCTAGCTTTATTTCCTTATCTTTTACACCCTATGCACGAAAATCTTTGATTTTCCAAAATTCTCGTTCGGTCACTATATAATCTTATGTTTGGATGACAGCTATTAAACAGATAAGATGCTGACTCAGCCGACAGTGTAACGGCCTCAATAGTGAGGTGATGGGCACACATGCAAAACGGAACAGTTCTTCTCTCTCCTGCGTAATCATCGGGGGTGCCAACCTGTTGGGTTATGAGCATTTTAACACTCCTAAGTGTACATGCAACCCTAAATACCTTGGATCTATGTTTTCTCTATTATACATGCAAATATGAACATCCAAGGTATTATCATAATCTAGCATACAAAACTATCAATATAACAAGATAGAATACATACCTCTTTGATGTAGAATGTCTTCATGAAGCTTGAGTGCCTAGTGCCCTAAGTGTGACACCTCAAATGGTTCACACAACACCATAAACACTTGGAATAAGTTAGAGAGAATTCTACACTTCATGAAATCGGCTAGCCCTCTCTAGAATAATCTAGTGGCCGATTTTCCTCAAGAATAAGATGCTTATATAGTTATACAATTAGGGTAAACTCTAATTGTCATGACTTTCCATTTCCTTGGATCCATGGGTTCAAATACACCATGGAGCATCATATGGGTTTTGGCCCAACTAGATAATCCATGGAGCATTAGCCCACTATATAAGTATGGATGATTTACACAATCAACCCATATATTTAATTAGTCTTCTTTTGATCACTTAATTAACCCTAGATTAATTCTTGATCAATACTAATTAAATAATCTTATTATTCTTATTATTAATATACTAGAACTTATAATATATTAATAACCATAAGTGTCTTATTTCTCTCATTATAGTCTATCCAAGTGCATGATGCCATGCAACCCAAATGGACCATGTCGGGCCGGGTCAAGTCTTACCAATTATAGTTATGGACTTAGACATTAATCCAACAGTCTCCCACTTGGATAAGTCTAAAACTATTATTGTGTATGACTTCAAGAACCGACCGGCAATCGTAGCTCTCAAAAGCTTCTGTCGAACTTTGACCTTGTAGATGAACTCTGACCTTTGTCAATGACTTGTCCATTAGATAAGGGATCATATATTCCTCCATTCTAAATATCATACGGACTGAGACATGGATTATAATCATTCTCTCTGTCCATTTGTTGTTTCCCGATTTCCGATTTATGACGACTGACTAATTGAACAAATCAAATCAGTCCTGGCCCGGCCGAGCACTTCCATTTGTCATCATCAAATCATCGAGGGGCCCACAGATATCGCTTTTATCCCGAAGGTAAAAGGAATGGATAAACTTTGACTCATATGGATTGTTCTACTACTTGTTGAATCATACACAAAGGCACGTTTTATAGCACCGAGTTACCAAATGTGGTTTTGTGCAATCAATGTACAACCAACTCATAGTAACAACTCATATCTCTAGGTTTGAAGAATATAAGATATTATCGTCTCATGATCACTCGTGATAAAATCCATGAAGTGATTCCAATGAGTGCGGGTTGAATCCAATACTCAGAACTTATGAGCACTCATGAGTGTTGTAGCCCTTTGTCCAACACCTTAGACCTCTACAAGCCAACCCATGACAGTCTTAATTCATATCTACTTCCAACATATGACCGACTGTGGATGGTTTGAATAACTTAGTTATTCCGGAAGAATAACCTAGTTTATCCGGGAAGTCAAAACATGCAAAGTGAAACACAATAATAATTGAATCCAATATGGTATCAAAACCTATGAACATAAATAAAACACCTTTTATTTATCACCATATGATTACACATTATTCATTGTATACTGTTTTAGCTATCAACTTTATTCTTGAATTTAAAAACAATAGTTGTCCCATGCTCCAAGCATGTACACTATGTTTTCTAAACACTAGTCATGCCATACACCAAGTATGCATACTATGTTTGTCTATGATCTTTACTTTGTGAACTAGATCAATTGAACATAACTTCAATATGATTCTCTTTTCACACTCCCAAATCCTTACTGCAAATGCAAGAATTCCAAATTCATGTCATTTACTGAAATCTGTTAGATTCTAAACTTATATGCATTGATCCTCTTGTAATGATTATGCACAAAGTCAGAAAGACTTGGCAACAATCATTACAGAGTATTCCAAAGGAGATCAATTCCTTGGAAACATCCTTCTTGCATCAAGTTTCCTTAATCTTACACAGATTGAAAAATCTAACTTTGAAACATTTCCAAATTCCATTTTGACTATCACTTCTGAACAAGAGTTGCCTCCTTACAGATTATGTCAATATGGTCCTTCCAGAATTATCACTATACTTCCAATTGTCCTTGAGAAACCAATCTTTGGTAAACCTTAGATTGTCCTCGACAATTGTTTAATCCTTTTAGTCATATCCAGTTCTAAACCTTTTTTCCTTTCTTAATGCCCCAGGCATTTGGAAACTTTTAGAAAGGATGAATATAGCACATGTAATCGAACCTATATCCGAAGCATATGGGACACGATTCATGATGTCTCACATAAAGACTAAACCAATCTTTTGCTATAACATTTCCATTTCTATTTGCCAAGTTCTCATAATTCAGATTATGAAAAGGGATGCCGTATAATAATCGAATTTTAGAACGCAAATAATGGACCCATATACAGAATTTCCTTATGTTGAGCCATTCCAACATGAAATTCATATATATCCTTGACTAAATGATTAAAACCTCACGGTCTAAGCTTATAGATTTGAGATGAAGTATAATTTCCTCTCCCTTAATTATAGCAAACCAACTTTTCCCAATTGAAACCTTTTGTTTTCTATAATTAACATTGCTAACTTGCAATCTTTATCATAATTATCATGCTCCCACTAACATGATGATTATTAGCATAACAATTGTAGGGTTTCAAAGCACTCCATGGATGATGGCAATGGGCCCCTTTGACGAATTCTAGGTCAAAAGCCCAAGACTTGTCTTTTCCCTATAAATAGTCATGTATTATTCACAATTAGGGTTAAGAGAGTGAGGCAAAATGTAGCCGCCATGTTGTGAGGTTTCTTGTAGAGTTAGATTCTTATTTTCTTAAGTGTAATTTGTTCCTCACAATTCAATAAATCGAGTGATCATTCGACATAATCTTCATATTTGTGTTTGTTCTTATTTTCCGCATCTTGTTCATCAAATCTTAATTAGGGTTTTAATCCCAACAAGTGGTATCAGAGCGGGTCTTTGAAGATCTATTGATTTTTGAAGTATCGGTTCTTGATTTGATGATTTTCTGCACAAGTTATTGAAGATTGGTGGTGTTTTGGCATTTTGAAATCAAAATTATGTTCATGTTACTGTTCATGAAGATTTAAGGTTTTATTCTACTGTTCATCATGGTATTTCCGATCCAATTCTCTGTCAAATCATTATTTTTGTTGGATTAATATGATTCAAGCCCAATTATCAAGACCAAATTCATTATGTTCCTGTTCATGCTATTTTTTGAGCCCAAATCATTATTCCCGATTGATTTATCTATTTCTTTTTGATCTAGTGCTCGATTTTCTTTAATTTCTTGAAATTGGCTATCATATCCGGATCGTATTTTCTTTCAAATCTATTGAGCTCAGTCGATTTCAAGATCCCGTTTCCATCGAGAATATTAGTTCCAGTTGGAATCTCGTTCTCAGATTCAAATCGAAATCACGTTTTATCTTTTTATCTTATCAATCGACTTTCTAATTCAAATGCATATGACCGATTTGATTTCATATTCAACTATTCTTGATTTTTTTGTTTGTTCTGAATCGATTTATTATTTCAATTCATTGCATATTGATGTGATGATTCGTGTTATACATGATTGAATCATTTTGGAGATACTGTGAAAGTCAATGATTGTCGATTTGGAGATTTGTGATTATTGATTTCTGGAAATTTGATAGTCAATGGATGATGAAGATGGGATGAACTGTATTGGATCTCGTTTTGGTAGTCTATGCAAAAAGTCAAAATCAAATTGTGGTGCTTCACGTTCTTTTGGTTCGTAATAAAATGGGTCAAACGAAAAAAAGTCAAATTTTTTAGGTTCAGGAACAAATTGCTTTGAAGACCTGTTCGCAATCCTCAAGTGGGTCTCGTAATCGATATCTAAATCTTCAATCAGAATTGGAACCGTGATTGGAATAGAAAGAACTGATCAGAATTATTTGGCATTCCGAACAAGAACAGAATCCAGAATTAAAAATGAGGTATCGGAATCGAAATGGTTGTGTGCTTATTCGCAATTAAAAGTCAAAGGCACTTTCAGAAAAGTCAAAATTGTTGTGAACCTCTCTTACCTGGAATGTTCGGCTCGCACTCGTTATTGCTCAACAACGAACCTGGAACGAACTTGGATTCGTTTGTTAGCACTTGGAACGAATGCCTTGGAAAGAAAGAGGGGAAAGCGAACTTGTGGTTCAGATTGGCTAATGTTTAGCTCTTTGTTCGCATCATGATGCTTGATTTCACTTTTATATCAATGGCTTTGGAACGTACCTGGAACGAGCTTGAGTTCGGTTGGTAGCTCTTGGAACGAAAGAATGGAGATTCGCCTTGGGGTAATGCTGATGAATTAGGAACAAACCTGGAACAACAAACTTGGGTTCGCTTGTTAATGGTTGGAGCGAACGGAGGAAGGACCGAAAGCGAAAGGAGTTTCGCTTGATGAAGCTTAAAATGGAAATGGAAACGAACGGTTGGGCTCGCTTCAGGTGAATAATTCACGATCTTGGAACGAACTTAGATTCGGTCGCATCAGGGTGCTCGGAAGTCGTAACGAAAGGCATTCATTGAAATATTGTTTGTGGGTTCGTATGCGAAACGTCACCAGACTTCCAGTAGCTTTGTTCATTCATTCAGTCAAATAATTGGGGAAGAGGATAAACATGTTACATTATTAGTCCCTGAAACTTCAGCGAATTGACTCTTTTGGTCCATATACTTTTCATGCCTTGGCAGTTTTGGACCATTTCCAGATTTTGTTACAAATAAAGGGGTTTATTGGTGCATGATTACAATTTCAGCCCCTGAGTTTCTAGAAAGTGACAATTTCAGCCCATTTTTCGAAAAAGTTTACAATTTCAAGGGCTGGTGAACAGTTTTGAATTCTTTAACGCTCATATTTTTTCGTGAACAGAAAAATAAAGATTCCATCAAGTCTTGGCGGTTTGGAAAGTCGTTTTTCGTGATAACGTCAAATTTTCACGATTTTTTCGGATTTTATACTTCATTGTGTATATCTTTTTGTCGCGGGGGAGCTTAGTAAATTTTTATCCATTCAAGATCATTCTCATGACCATTTGAAGGCTTTATAATCATGTTTTTGATTATAAATCGGGGGAGAATTTGGTATGGCCATTCGAAATTGGATTTGTGACTTTTCAAAGTTGAAGATTTTTGATAAAGCTTATGGTAGAATTATGAAGGTAGCTTTTACAGCGGAAGTTCTTCATCGAGCTCTGCTAAAGCTTTTACAGAGAAGTATCCTTTACAGCGGAAGTTCTTTATCGAGCTCTGCTAAGGACTTGTTATATCTCCGACTTCTTGTATTTTCTCGATCAAGTGGCGTTACGAATCATAAAGTTTGGGTTGTTACATGATATTTTTTGATGGCTTATATCATTAGCTTATTTGAAGATCATTGTGACTTGGAGGGGGAGCTCTTCAAAGACAAGAAGTGATTCGGTTTCTTTGTTCTGAATTGGGTTTTTATGCCGGGTTTGGTTTTCATGAAGATTCTTTGGGATTACATTCGAAAATGAAGTTTAAAGACATTACTTCAGTGCCTGATTTATATATCCTAGAGCCCGTGTTTGAAGACTATTAAAGAATCAAGATTCGTGGATTGCTTCATATATTCCTCGTTGCAGATCTTTTTATTTGTTAGATGCTTGTTTTGGAAGTTAAAGCATTGTAATCCATTCCATACTTTGAGGGGGAGATTGTAGGGTTTCAAAGCACTCCATGGATGATGGCAATGGGCCCCTTTGACGAATTCTAGGTCAAAAGCCCAAGACTTGTCTTTTCCCTATAAATAGTCATGTATTATTCACAATTAGGGTTAAGAGAGTGAGGCAAAATGTAGCCGCCATGTTGTGAGGTTTCTTGTAGAGTTAGATTCTTATTTTCTTAAGTGTAATTTGTTCCTCACAATTCAATAAATCGAGTGATCATTCGACATAATCTTCATATTTGTGTTTGTTCTTATTTTCCGCATCTTGTTCATCAAATCTTAATTAGGGTTTTAATCCCAACAACAATTATGCTCCCACTAGCTTTGACATGTACTCAGAAATCAGCTGGACTTCTAGAAATCAATACTTTATTGACCAAAGTTCAGATTTCTGATACTGGATTGTTTTGATAGAACTTTATCAAAATCACACACCTTCCCTTAGATAACACACTTGTGTGTCTAAACAATTATGAAGAGGGATGTTGTAATCATAATGATTAGACCTTTTTGCCACTTCTCACAAGTCCAGGTTAGTGTGCCGGTAAACCACACACGCTCCACTAACGACTTTGAGAATGCAAATATCACAATTGCTATCTAACTAAAATCTACTTAGTGAAAGTGTTTCCTCACCATCATTTTCATGAATTGGATAGAAACCTTACGACACTTAGATTTAATGGTGTATGTGTTCTTATCCATGTGAATTATCATAACCATAGTCACAAGACAAGGATAATGACAAACCCAAACTCATATGGACTGAACTCAATCTTAATTTCTTGCCACCTGGCAGCTCAAGGGCCTGCCATTGCTTCCAAGTTGTTGTGCAACCAATTGAGAACTCTAAGAACTCAACTTTAACTGGAATGGGCACAGACTATGTCAACACGATAGGTTATAAACCTCAAGTCGTGTGCTAGTGAAGAACTTTAGGTTTTATTCTTGATTAGTTCTTGAGACTTTCAAGACCTTTAAGACTCCCACTGTCCTCTTGACCTATAAGACTCCCTTGTCAAACATCCAAGAGATATTGTGGATTCTAACCAAGACAAACACTTCACATAGTTGGCTTAAGTTGGTTTTTGTTTTATCCAAAACATCACAACTTACCAACTTCAAATGAACAAGAGTAGGACACTTTTACTCTTACATTTGACACGTGTTTTAAACCTTCTTAAAGACATGTCACTCAAATTACAATCTTGGAGTATGACTCTAAGACTTGTATTGGAATGAAGTATGACTCATCTTCTTGATTTAACCATTTCAACAATTCAAGATCCCTTCTTCTTAGTTATAAGAATGCACTTAGACTTCCTTAGAGAACAAATTTTGATATGGTTTCTTAATCATTAAGATGATCACAAAACTGATACTAAAGTACTCTCCCATCTTTTCAGATTTGAGAAACTTTTATCCTTCTGCCTAATTTGATTCTTCTTATTCGTTCTGCCTTACATTGGAACCTTTTTCCAATGTCTCAGAGTTACACTTAAGCTTGTAAGTATAATCATATTTACTGAGCTTTAGTAAACTATGACGAATAGCCTTATATCTTTTGTGGTGGACTTAATCAGTGCACATGACTATGTACTCGATCCCTTAGTCCATTACTTGACTCACACATCCATGTGAACAAGTAATTAGTCTTAATTTTTCCAATACTTGAAAGTTCTCATTCATCATGCTATAGAACTTGCATGAATCCATGTCCCGGTCCAATTGAGACTTTGGATGATGAGAATCTTTCCTTATTTGGTAAATTTAGACATTACCACAAATGAAGGAATCAATTTCATATTTCCACTCTTGCTATTAATGGAATCATATAAGCAACAATTTTTCCTCAAATGCCATTGTAAGGATATTTTAAAATAAATAAAATCAAAAAATTTTCTTTTATTTTAATACTATGCGGAAAAACTTATCCTTACAATCCATATGAAAACTTGTTGTTATCTATTCCTAAGCAATACCTCATAACTCCTAAGAAGTAGCTCAAGAATCCGATCTTCAAACTACGCAATAGAAATCCATCTATGCGATCAGATTCAGCATATTCTTTCTTTAAATTCCTTCACTTTTTCTTTGATTCTTAAAACATCAACATGTGACCCAGTCACATCATGTAATAAGAATCTCAGAATAGAAACTTAGCAGAGTTAGATAGTGGACTTTACCTGAAGTAGAGTCAAACTTATTGACTTTAACATCCTTAGGTAAATTTGGCAGCTTCGCAACTAATGACCCTTTCTTTGGCAATATAAACATATGGACCCTTTGATAATGGTACACGGGACTATCACAAACTTAGCTTTTCTCTTTACCATTTGGTTAACCTAGTTGACTATGTTCAATCCCTTTCCTTGGGAAGAGAATGCTTTTTCTGTATTTCCAGTGTCACCATTGTCAATCTCCATAAAGTTTCAGGAAGTTGATCTTAGCAAATAGATAAGATCATTAAGGGTCTTGTCATAGTCTGTTTCATAGGTGTTCCAAAAGAACTCACTATGTGACTTAGAAAGTGATTGAACCACCAACTTTCTCAAGACTTTGACACCCAACTCTCCTGGCTTGTCAATATGTGACTACATCTCCAAGATGTGATCACACCTAGACCTTGCCTTGCCAATAGGGCTTGAGTGACCTTAAACTTTTCAACAACTTGTGGGGTAGGGAGAATAATTGGAGGAGGTGAAAGAAGTATGATTTCCATTGGAACATCATCTTCATTTAGGAAAGCTAGTTTCAAGAGATTTGGGAAGATCATAAATGTCTAAACCAGACATGTTTTGGGAGATATTCAAGATAGTTGATCTTAAAGTCCTTAATATGACACCCAATATGAAATATTAAGGCTAGGAGCCAACAAACTATTTTATAACTTAGAAGAGGTATGCCGTAATCCAAGCTATAAAATATTTGAAGGTAGGTGAATGACGATTCACCAATTTCCACTAAGATAAACGAAATGTATTATTAGGTTTTAATTGGTTTTGAAACTCCTAGATCTTTTGAGATTCATTGAACTGTTCAATGGCATGTTTCAATCTCGAGTGTGCCCTTCAGGTTTTGTGACTGGGATGCCGAGGATCACAAAACAAGGTGTGAAGTAACCATGCAAATTACTTGGTACCCTTAATAAATTACCCCTCAATCGATGTGTCGGTTAACCACACACGCTCCATCGATACTATGATAAATATTAAGTCACCCTTTACCTACCTTGTTAAGTCCAAGTTAGTGTGCCGGTTAACCACACACGCTCCACTAACGACTTAGACAAAGTGTAAAGTGTAATTTCATGGATTAGCACCTTATTCACATTTTCCTAAGTAACTAAGATTGGGAATTATTAAGAGTTTAGTTACTTAGTATTTATCATTAATACTTTTAATGAAGGGAGAATTATAATCCTGTCAAACCCGTTCGGCTAACGACCCTCCACCAGTCAAGCAAGCGGTGGGTGAGAGTGGACACTCATTAAGTTGCCATTTTATAGGCAACAACCTTATACCCACCTTATAGACCGGCTTCGTGAATGAGGCGTACTAGCGGTAAGACCGACTTTACTCTTATACATATATATATATATATATATATATATATATATATATATATATATATATATATATATTATTAACTTATAATATTATAAAGTATAAGGGTTGAATTTTAACTTTTAAAATTCTAAGGGCTAACTTGGAATTAAAGTATTCATAAGAGAAAACTTTACAAATTCCAAAACTTGAGGGCAAGTTTTGAAACTAGTCAAAACTAATTAATTCCATAACTTATGTGTTTAAAGTAGTTTTAATCCAAAAAAAACTCTTCAAGTTCCATAACTTATGGAAGACTTTAAACTAATAAAAGAATTAACTTTTCTTTATTTTTATAACTTATGGAATTAATTAAGGTTACACTTTTTTTTTTATTTAATGAAGAGACTCTTGGTCCTCCATAACTTGAGGACAAATTATGGAGTCATAACTCCAATTAATTAGAACTAGACTCTTCATTTTTGTAACCTTTGCCAATTTTATGAGTTTTATGAGTCTTTAATGTGACTCTTCATGTAACTTGAGGACAAGTTACACAAACACATTTTATACTCAACTCTTAGATTAAAATGGATTGAAAACAACTATTTCAATTAACTTTTCTATTAATCTAAGCAACTCATAAGAACAAGATAATTCAAATCAAACTTTTTCATGTAATTAGTCTAACCTTTAAACTAATACAAAACATGAATCTATTGACAATTATCTTTGAAAATGGATTAGCATGAACATTACCACATTAAAAAACAAGTTTATAAGTTCAAAAACAACTTAGGGTAATGTTCCTAGTCCATTTCTAGCCAAAAAAACTCGAAAATATGCTGTCTGGGGTCCAACTCGGCGAGTTGGATGCATTTTGCCTTGGACTCGTCGAGTCCCTTCATGGACTCGGCGAGTCTGCTGGGCTGACAGCATCAAAACTCGATTTTTCAGCTCCATTTGCAAGTATAACAAGAAAACAAGCCTAGGCTCTGATACCACTGTTGGGTTATGAGCATTCTAACACTCCTAAGTGTACATGCAACCCTAAATACCTTGGATCTATGTTTTCTCTATTATACATGCAAATATGAACATCCAAGGTATTATCCTAATCTAGCATACAAAACTATCAATATAACAAGATAGAATACATACCTCTTTGATGTAGAATGTCTTCATGAAGCTTGAGTGCCTAGTGCCCCAAGTGTGACACCTCAAATGGTTCACACAACACCATAAACACTTGGAATAACTTAGAGAGAATTCTACACTTCATGAAATCGGCTAGCCCTCTCTAGAATAATCTAGTGGCCGATTTTCCTCAAGAATAAGATGCTTATATAGTTATACAATTAGGGTAAACTCTAATTGTCATGACTTTCCCTTTCCTTGGATCCATGGGTTCAAATACACCATGGAGCATCCATGGAGCATCATATGGGTTTTGGCCCAACTAGATAATCCATGGAGCATTAGCCCGCTATATAAGTATGGATGATTTACACAATCAACCCATATATTTAATTAGTCTTCTTTTGATCACTTAATTAACCCTATATTAATTCTTGATCAATACTAATTAAATAATCTTATTATTCTTATTATGAATATACTAGAACTTATAATATATTAATAACCATAAGTGTCTTATTTCTCTCATTATAGTCTATCCAAGTGCATGATGCCATGCAACCCAAATGGACCATGCCGGGTCGGGTCAAGTCTTACCAATTATAGTTATGGACTTAGACATTAATCCAACACAACCGTTGCGCTTCAGTCAAATCCGAAACCGTTTTATTGTATCAAGAAGATTTGGGGATGATCTTTCTCTCTCCTCTACCCACGGTATAAAAGGAATTCATCTGCTTCATTCCCAATTTACAACATTCAAAACTCAAAAGAGCAAAATCGGACGATTTCTCATCTACTGTTCATCATCTTCTTCCTTCAACCATGGCGGATTCTTCATCAGTACAAGAAACCTCTTCCCGCACAAACATTCTTCCAATCCGTGCCCAACAAAGTCTGGTGATTGATCTCAACCCTAAGGCGTACGAAAATTACATGTATCCCATGGTGGAGTGCCTCAAATACTCTCCGTTAGTGCTCGCTCTTTCCAAAGTCGATCTTGTACCAATGGAATGCCTTTCCCAGGTCTTCTCAACAGCCCATTATGATAGATCAGTGGATCGCATCTACTTTGATCTTCTTTCTCACAAGACCTCCATCTCTAAGCAACGATTCTGTTGGCTTCTAGGCTTTGAAGCTGATGAATCTAGGGTTAATCCCGACACCATTACTGCCGGCCAATTATTTTCGATGTTCTACAATATGGGGTACACGGAGATTCTCACAACAGTTACAAAATTCAAGAAATCGTGTCTCCCTCCCCCATGGAATGGTTTCTTCACCTTTCTCTTTAAAGGGCTCTCCGAGCGTAGTTCTGGTTCTGATGGGGCCATCAAACTATTTATGACCATTCTCTATGGTCTTTATCATGGCCTTAACCTGGACTATGGCTCGGTTCTATGGCAGCAACTTATTCAGAGCCTTGCCTCCTCCTCTCGCCACACTGAGGTATCCTACGCCAGGTTTTGGACGCTCATCACCAAGTGGGCCATGGATAAACTCCATGTTCCTACTGTTGCAGGTTCCCTTCTCTCCAACATCAGCGTCTTCCACACCACCAAAATTATTGTCACCGATCCGACAAAATTTTTCTTCGTCGGATCCATTCCGGAATCTATGTCCGTCGGGGTGTCAAAGGAGAGCATCATCATGAAAGCCTACAAGGACTTTCGTCCTTCGGGCCCAAGGGAGCTTTCTGCTGAAATGGTTCAGTCCATTAATGATGCAGATAAACCTGCTGCTCGCGGAAAGAAACCCGAGCAAGGGAAGATAAAGAAAGCAGCAAAGGGGGAAAAGGGTCCTTCTCCTAAGAAGCGAAAACCCTCAAAACCAGATCTTTCCCCACCAGCAAAGAAGAAGAGAGTCCAACCTAAGAGAAAACTCATTCTCTCCTCTTCTTCCAGCGACTCGGAAGAGAACCAATCTGACTCCGATGAGTCAGCTAGAGGCGAAACCCCACCTCACTCCCCTGAACATGAGGTACATCTTTCATCCAAACCTCCTTCCCCTTCTCCTATACCCACCTCTTCCATTCCCATCATAAACTCCTCTATTTCCATTCCGCCCATAACTACTCCTCTTCAAACCACATCTACCACCCTTCCCCCACCACTTTTTACAGAAGCCACCACCACTACCACCCGTGAGGTTCTAACCAACGTATCTGATACGGGGGTTTCTACTTCACAACCCGAACCTTCATCTGCACCCGAACCCACTCTAACTACCGAACCCCCCACTGCACCCTTATCTCCCACTCCCTCTGCTGAAACCGAAACCTTTTTGGGAGGGGAGGATACCATTTTTGACTCCATCTACTACAGCCCTTATCAACTTCAGAGTGATGATGATGATGATGCTCCGGTCACCAAAAAGCACATCAAGGAGCTCCACGAAAAGATTGACAATCTTGTGGCTTCTTCCTCCTCCTCAACATCTCACTTTTCAAAGGCTGCTATTCAGAGTATGGTGGAATCACTTACAAAAGCTCATGAAGCCTCTATCAGCACAGCTGCTGCTGCCATTGATAAATCCACGCAGGCTAGTGCGGTAGCGACCGAAAAAGTCGAAAAACTATTTCAGGACGCCCAGATCTGGCTGGAGTCCTTACAGGAGGCTTCAGAGTTAAACACTAAGAAGATCCGCACCATTGTGGAGAAGCTGGTCCACTCCTTCAAGACGGAAAAAGATCAATTTGCCAGCTTCCGCCAAAAACTCAAAGAAGACAACCAATTATTTGTGTCTTCGGTTGCGGATCGTCTTCTCTCATTCCAAGCCACTCTAGCCGCCGAATCTACCTCAAAGGAAGAGCTTGCCCGAAAGTCTTCTGAGCTTACCTTGGTAACTCATCAGCTCTCCCAGGCCGAGAAGGAAATCGATTCTCTTCGGTCCGAGAAAGCTGTGGTAAGGAGTTGTGTTTCAGATGTCCACGGAGCTTTGTCCAATATCCTTGAAGCCCATGATCCGATTCTCAACTATTCGGTGAGGCGAAGTCTTGCAGAAAAGCTCGCTCCTGCTCTTGCCCTTCTTAGCCGTATTGAAGGCATTCCTGAGCAGGAGGACCATCCGAAGCAAGGGGGAGAAAAGAAGAAGCCCACAGCTCAACAGAAACCCCCTCCAAGTTCTCTACCTCAATCAATTCCACTTTCATCACTTGTCCCTCCAAAAGCACCCAAACCAACATCTGGTCCTTCATCAGGTTTGAGTGCTCAAGCCAAAGCCAAACAAATTGCTGACGACAGTGATGAGAGTGATGATCAGGAGCCAATTGTCAGCTTGGTCAGGAAGCAGTCCAGAGAGAGAGAGCTTGATGAAAATGCTCAAATAATCAGGGAAGCCGAGGCCAAGGAGAGGAAGATGAAGGAGGCTCATGACCTCCTTGAAAGCAAGAAAACTCTGTTTCCTCCTTGGACCCTCGAGGTGCTCATTAAAGAAGCCATTGAGTCTCCTTGCACTCTTTGGCTAGAACCGGTCATCTCACTAGACCGTGTCAACTTAATCGATTCCCAGTTCGACATGCCCCTGACCCGAAAGGCCTTCATCTTCCATGCGTTCGCTCATATAGCTAAAGTTCCCCATCCTCACCCGAAGGTGGATAGGGAGCTTATAGACTATTACCTGAGGACTGCTCAACCTCAGTACCAAACTTGGAGCGCACAGAAGATAACTAACGTTCGGGTACTCAAGCCTGTTCGTGAAGGTAACTTTGTTAATATCAGATTCAAGGTCTTGAGGGGATCTGAAAAATCTGAGCACTCTATCTCTCTGGCTGATCTTCCCAACCGCAACCCTCACGATTGGATCGTTCTGCACAACATTCTGCTTGTCAATGAAGCTGAAGATGGTCCGGTCATAGACCATTTCAAGAGAATGTTAGTTTGCTATATTTTGGAGGTGGCTAAGCTTGATCAAGAGATTGCCAATATCCTGAGGAAGAAGCCCATCATCACTCCAGTGGGTTCTGCTAGCGACATAAACCGAATGAAGATGGGAAAAATTGACCCGAAACAGAACTTAATCATGTTTACTAGAGCAGAAGGTCAGAAATGCCTGTTTGCTTTGGCTGACAAACATCTTTACACGACTACTTGTCTAGAGCATGTTCTGGGTATAATCAATCGTTGCAAGCAGAACACGGATAGTGACAAAAAGTACTTCAATGATATGATAAACTGGTACATTCACTTCTTTCAAACACTTCTTGCCATCATCCCCTGCCTGTTCAAGACAGTCAAGAAAGCCAGTGCTGCGGGGGCAAGCAAGCTGGAGTGAAATCTCGCCTCAATTGACGCAAAGGGGGAGATTGTTGGGTTATTGGTGTTGCATCTTGGGCTCGCTTCTTAGTCCATTCTTTGTGCGCTATGGGCCTGTCCATCCGTATCCTATTTTCTAGGGTTTGTGTATTTATAGATGCTTGCATGCATCTTTTACGTAACTGATTGATTAGGGTTTTACGGTGTAATTATAGAAGTTATCTTTTTGTAACCCTAGAATCCTCTACAGTGGAAGTTCTTCATCGAGCTCTGCTGAGGATTGAAAGTTTAATCATTCGACATATTCAAATCCATTCTTGAGTATTGCTTTATATTCTTTATATACCTGTTTCAAAGATCTATTCGATCTTAAAGGTTTTTAATCTCATCAGTTCTTAATTTGATAATAAGCAAGTAAAAACATGTAACAAAAAGGTTCAACTAAGGGGCTTTATATAGCCTTACAAACATAATAAAATTAGGAAACTATAAAATAAAAGAAACTTCAAAATAAAAGAAAAGTACCTTGGAAAGACTTATTCACGTCAAAAATGCCCCTTTAGAACCTTCCATCTAACTCACTTCAGAAAGCATGCAAACCCCATGAATACATGCCTTTTGACCACTTACCCTTTCACATCCAACAACTTCGCATCCAAAAAAATAAAACTAACCATTCACAATCACCTTCCCAAGCTTCACATGTGTAATGACTCTTTTGGGTTTCACATCCACTATGCAACACTTACGATGGTTTCCGATCATTAGCATCCATGCGCACCCAGTCGCATCCAACATGTGACTTAAATTGTGAAAGGTTTCGATTCACATTCATATCAGAATATCAAGAGAGGGGATATAAGGTGGATATAGATGATGACTATTAAAGTTATGAAGTGAAAACGAATGAGGAGATCACGGGGGATACAATGGGAAATATTGGAAAAATGGTCAGGAGGATGAAACTTTTACTGGTGTAAAGGAAAAGAAAGAAACTACAGATGTGTAACATCAAGATGGAGTTGGAAAAGAAAATGATGTTTTTCTAGGAGTGGTAAAGGATGTGACTTCTGAAGAGGGTATGTAGGAGCACAAAAATGGTAAACAAAAGCAAATAAAGTGCAGAATAATAATAAACAAGATGGGATAACTTTTCAATAATGCTTCTTATTTCAACAAGCTCTAATATTCATGAAGAATATCAGCAGTGAAATTGTAACATCCCAAAAATCAAGGCAAAAATTTCATTATTAATTAAGCGGTTTATAAAAGAACTTATCAAGACATTGCCAAAATCATGTCAATACATAAAACCATAGTATCATGTCGGAAAATCATATCATCTGAAGTAATGAAATATCATATTACAATCCCAGAAAAACTCTAAACGGAAATCATGTGTGCGTGTGTGATGTGTTGCTATACCGCCAGCTCCTTCCCCTTGGACAAAGAGGTACTTGAAACCAAAAACTGAAACTGTAAGCACAAAGCTTAGTGAGTTCCCCCATCATACCACATACCATACATTCACATAACATACATACTACCGGGCAGTTTCGGGGTGCCCGTCCTACCCATATCAAGCCATTCTGGGGTGCTGACTTACCCATGATGAGTTATTCTGGGGTGCTAACCTACCTATGTCAATCCATTCTGGGGTGTTGGCCTACCCATGTCAAGCCATTCTGGGGTGCTGACTTACCCTCCGGTCTATCTCAACCGGACACGAGGACTATTTCACCCCTACTACTAGTACATAATATCATATCATAATCATGTTGTCATACATATCTGGGGTGTCCGACCTTCCCATTGGTCCTAGCGACCGAATTGGGGACTAGTCCCCTTCTACTGATACTATTTCACATAACATAGCAACTAGCAACTAGCATACTCACATATCCAGCAATCTAGCATACTCGCATATCCAACAATAATAGTCCCGACAACTATCACAAAGACAATCATCCCAACTAACAATTATTAGTGGGTTGGCCTTGGTGCCTTAGACCCACTCCTACTGGAATGTAACTCACCTCGATGTCGTGTAGCATCTAAATCGACGTGAAGGTCGGCTCTCCTCGACTCCTTAATCCCTACATGACAATCCTCAAGTCATCAAACAGAACATACAACCCTAACCAGGGTCGATACCATAATCAGTCAAAGTCAACACCCAGTTGACTTGACTCGCCGAGTTGGTCCACCAACTCGCCGAGTCTATACTTCACTAACCCGATACAACCCCGAATCCACTCGTCAATTCTAGAAAGAACTCGACGGGTTCTTCATTCAAACCATCAGGACCATCCTCATCCGACTCGCCAACTTCTTCTTTGAACTCGGCAAGTTCATCTCCCTCACAAGAACATGCCTAGTCTACAACTCGCCGAGTTGTATGAACAACTCGTCGAGTCCATCTTCAAAGGTTGGGAGATTGCATTGTACTCACCGATTCTATTCATACACTCGTTGAGTCCCATGATTCCCATGTCCTTTTTCGCATCTAAACATCTACGGGACTTCCCTCCCTAACAATTGGTCCATCCACAGAATGGATTTGATGGTCATTACACCGCGACTCGCTGAGTCCCAAGAACAACTCGGCGAGTCCATCCTTGATCATTACTATACAATCAATTTAAATGGATCTTAACACATCAAAACCATAGATTTGGCCTCCCAATGTCCATTTTACACGTAAAGCCTCAAGCTTGGTGCACATACATGAAATTTTTGGCTTAAAAAGCCATAAAAATGATATACAAGATGCATGTGGTGTTTATGGCAACAAAGTTGGCATCTTTAAGCCATAAAGACCCCCAATGGCCTCAGATCTGAAGTCATAACCCACATATTACACTTCACAACCTGAAAATGGCTTAAAAGCCCCAAAAATACCAAGATCTAAGCCTTAAAGATGATTATTTACATGGAGGATCAAGATAGGAGCATTTACCTTAAATGAGCTGGAAATGGAACGAAATCTCTGGATATCCAAGCTCCAACTTGAACTCTCAAGCTCTTTTCCTCTTCTCAAGCTTCACAATCCACCAAAATGCACAAAATGGCCTTAGAACACTTAAACAAGGGCTAAGGTTACAAGGTAATGCCATTTGGGAGTATAAGAGACGATGGATGCTGCAATGGGGGATTATAAGTCGTTTAAATAGGGTGCAAACCCTAAATATTAGGGTTTTGTCCAGACAGATCCTACTCGTCGAGTCGGTCTTCAGACTCGTCGAGTAGGTCACTAAACCCCCGCATCCAAAATTGATTCTACTCGACGAGTTGGTCCTTAAGTACTACGGTAAAAAGAAAACCACTTGGTTATGTCTATTTCTTCTAGATATGCAATCTATAGAATTCGGAATGGCACACCCATTAAAACTTTATTCATATGATTCTAATCAGATATTTGCTATGTACATCGTAGCACACGCAACTTAATTCGAGTGTCATTTACACTTCTCGAAATTTTGATACAATCACTCATGTCTTGATCAGAAGTCATTAATATCCATTCTTTATCTTCATCTTGGTACTTGAGTTTATAAGTCGTAACTTTCAACTTAAACCTCTTGCCAATTTCCTTCTCAACAGCTTCGAATGTTGTTAATGAGATAGGCAAATGGAATTTGATCACATCATCTTCATATTCTGCTTTTATAATCACAATATCTCCATCGATACCCCAGAGGCCTTGAATTGCTCCATTATCTTCTTCATTCATCTCACTTCGATTCCCATACGAGTAATTTATTTTCCTGCTTCCAAAGCTTGGTCCTTTCCATTCAGAAATGCCATGAACCCTACACTTGCGTTTCAATGTTGACAAGGAAACTACAAAAAGAAAAAAATATATATGAATAAGAAAGAGTCATAATATTCCATACCCAACATGATAATGTAAAACAAATTGTAATCTAGAAACATAATATTATCATTACCATTAAGGTTTTTTGCTGCTTCTTTCATTGTTCTTCCAAATTGTTGCTCAATGTCCTCTCGAGGTAATGCTTTTTCGGTTGTCTTGCATTTCACGTCCAAAGGTCCTATGCACTCCTCAGCTACTAGCCTCATTCCTTTTTCCAATAATGTGGGTATTGGTGATGATTTCTTTCCTTCAAAAATCTTGAAATATTCAATTTCACTTTTGGAAGAAGTTACATCACCAAGTTCACCACCAAAAGCAAATGTGAAATCTTGAACACTTAATTCTACACCAGAATTAAACTTGATATCTACAACAAGTAATTCATCACCAAGTTGTAAACCAGAAGAAAATTTGAAATTTGGCAAACACCTCTTTAGTGTTAATATTATCGACTCCAACAAGATAATATGGTTTCGACTTTGGACCCATAAGAATTCAAAAACATAGTCAAGATTACCAGTCTCAATGCTCCTTAAACATATAACAAAGCAACTATGTTCTTTAATGGTAATAGGAAATAACAGCGACAACTCATAATTACTCATCTCATAGATATTTCTACACAAGTGTGGTTCGTAATTTTGAACTGTCTTCCCAACAAGTCCTTCCCCTATTTGCAAAGGAAGCGTATCACAGATAGCGTAATAATCCTTAAACGACAAACGATCTTCATCATCTGAATTATCACAATGAGCTATCAATTTGAGTGGTATTATTCGTTTCATATGTGTATCCTCATAAGCGATACACACTTGAGCAAGAGTCAAGTCGTGTGATTCACATACTCTCTGTAATGCCTCCTCGATTTCATCAGTCACGTGTTTCAGACCCACTATACTCTGTTCATGTGTGTAAAGTATTACATACATTCAGTTTTAGTAACTATTCGACTATAATGTTAGAAAAAGTTTTTTAAACAAATTCACCTTGTATAGCATACGTTCTTGTCCATGAAATGTAGATAGACCCACTTTCTGTAAAGAGGAGGAAACTAAATTAAACGTTATCGTTAACTAAATAAACGGAGAAAAGAAAGATTTAAAAAAAGACAGCTGAAGTTTATTAGTAGCGTAAGTTTTGGAAACTTAAACCAATTAAACCAACCTGTAGTGCAGTGTTCATGTGGTTGAAAATTTCAAGAAGATCATCAAGCTTATTCGCAGAACACTCAACAACACCAACACATCGGCTTTGAGAAGGATCACAAATAGGCAGAAGAAAACAAGACATCAATTCACATTCCAAAGCAGAACGCATCAATGGATTCCCATGGTAAACTCGCATATCCAGAACTACCTCTGCGAAATGATTTATGAATGAATTTGCAGGTGCACCACTAATAATCGTAGTGTCATCTCCAACTTCAAGCTTATTGGCATCGATATTATACTGATACTTAAGAGAAAATAACCTATGTTTCTGGAGCCCAGAGTCAAGGTATTTTAGGGCAAAAGGTTGATCGTAAGTTGTAAGCAGGCGTCTACTGCTTGATTCCACGGGTGCCCAAAATTGAATTAACCCATCAAAAGAACACAATTCAACTTCACAAAATGCAGATTTTATCGCTGTTTGAATCTCCCAAGGATCAGTAATATCAAGAACGAATCCACGATTATCTGTGTAATTTTGAATTTTGAGTATTATTGAATGAAAGTTAAAAGACATATGAATCGGATTTTAAGGTGACTCACCGGAATATCGATTACTTTGAGATGATAAGTTTTGGCTCCAAAAAACAAACAATCCACGCTTAGATACAGGTTGCGAGTAAAGAAGTTGTGTTGTAAACGTTTCAAGGAAAGCGGAGAGCCTGTCGTCAATGGGCGATGGGGAAGACTCACACGGACTTTCATCATCAGAAGGTAACCCGACGAGCTCCTTCTGGCCAGTCGTATAATCAGCCATCTAATTCTCCGACGACCAGAGGCGCAATTTCTCGGCGTTTACGCAGGGTGTTGCTGATCGGACCACATTTGACTTTTAAAGGGTTTGACTTGGTCTTACACCAATTATTCATCATTGTTTTCCATTTTCATTTTTATTAGTTACTGCAATTATTATATGGGTTTATTTAAAAAAAAAAAATTAATATGAAAATTTTACAATATCAGAAATTTCAATTTATAAGAAAAATAAGAAAAAATTTAAATTATTAAAATTAATAATCCTTTAATACATTGAATACATTACATATAAAAATCATTTTTAATAAATACTTTACATATATATTACCTTATATATTAAATGTGAAATTTTAATTTAATAAAATAATAAATATAATAAAATGACAAATGAAAAATAGAAAAATTTTAAAAATTTAAAAAATACCATGTATCCAAATAAAGGAGAAGAAAACATATAGCAAAAAAAAACTTTCATTTATTAAGGAAGATGATTATTACATAAAACTATTTTTTTTTATTTACAAAATAAACCCTTAACATTCGAAACATTATTTCTCGTAGTGTACAAATGATCTAAGTATTTTAAAAAGTTGTTTTCTTCAAATAAAAGGACAACACTTGTAATTTATCCGATCAAGGGTTTGTAGAATATTTTTTTAATTATTTCTTGTAGACGTGTACACATGATTTTTAAAAACATTTATTTTAAAAACACTTTGTGATTTTAATATTTTCTATTTTAAAAACATTAACTTTTATATATATATATATATATATATATATATATATATATATATATATATATATAGGGTAAAGTGAATATACCTAACAACCTTATTTAAGCTTAGGTACCTAACCACATCATACTACGTAATTTTGTATCATATTTGCATTGTAATCACCCAAAGTTCTTAAAATTCAAGTTCATAACTTGATTGCTTCCAAAATCTTTGGTCTTTCACCATTATCTTCCTTCAAATAACATCTTTATATCGGAGACCCCTTGGTGGGCTTCATATACTACCGTTACAAATCAAATGGTGTAGGAAGAATATAATGGTGAATGTCTAAAAATCTTGGAAGTAAATCAAGTTAAGGGTTGAAGTTTAAGAACCTTAGACGATTGCAATGGAAATATAATGCAAAACAATGTAGTATAATGTGGTTAGGTACCTAAGCTTATATAAGGTTGTTAGGTATATTCACTTTACCCATATATATATATACCACCTAGGAGTAGTGTATTCACTTAATCGCAGGGTGGAGTTTTAAAAGTAGTATATTCATCCAAGATCCTAGTCTATATAAAAAAAGAAGTAGTGCAAACACTACTTGCGACAAGTACGGTTCTTAGCAATGGATTCGTCATCCATCATATGCCTATCTAGTGAAATTTGATGCTCCCTGAGTGCTCTCATTTCAATTTGATCAACAATCATTTCTTCATGAAGCATGTCTATGTGGTGTTTGGTTTCATCGTGATCTCTGTCCAGACGATGAAGATTTACGACGTTTACTTGGGAGGTAGCGGTGACTTCCAGAATTCAATTGATCGATATCCAAGATTGATCAACCTGACGAGAAATGTGACGTACTATAACAGGGAGGGCCCTGTCAGCTGAACCTCCATTGCTGATGTTATAGAGGCCTCTGTTCATACCAAAAGGAGGGCGTTGTCATTGCTGCTGACTCCACCTATGTCGTTCTTCACCCCATGTTGGTATCGTACCTTGGAAATCCTGTTCGGCTGCGGGGTTTTGATCGACCGGCGGTGGATTGTAGACTTCTGGATATGAGTCTGTACCATCTGAATCCTCCTCGGGATCCTCTTCAGGATCATTTTCAATCCAACCATTATGCCCTTTACCAGGGAAATAAGGATCTCCATGTGGGGGATATCCTTCCATAAAGTCTATACGAGAAATTAAAGGTAAGATGCATAGAAAGAATGTAGTTTTATAGTATTACAAAATACTCCTATAGTATTTTAAATTTGTATGTTATAGGTTCTCTATATGGTTTATCGGTAAGTTTTAGACTTGTCGCGACACTACCATAACTCCCAAACACATGTTGTAGTTGATCAGACTATATTTATCCCATATATGATTACATAACTATTTAAGTTTAATTGTATTGCCCAACATCCAAATACTTTTATGTTGTTACTTACTGTGATATTCTTCCTGTATGTATGTATGTTAGTGTACTTCTTAAAAAATACTTGTAATTTAAAAAAAAAAAAGTATACTTAAATTCAGAGCACTTTAGTCCCAATGTATTTATAGTTGTATATCTTTTATGAATTGATATAGTGTGTTCACTATAAACAATGCTCTGATACCAATTTGTCATACCCCAAAACCGGAGCGGCGGAAACCTCCGGGGGTGGATGACTTCATGTTAAGTATTACAACACATGCATGATAGTAATCAAAGTACAACAACCATTGCATTAATAAAGTATAAGTTTTACATATGGGTCCAATCATTGTATATTGACACCAAAATAGCTATAACAAAAGATAGAAGACATGACTCTATATAACTCCATCTTCTCAAAATCCTGCAAATGTATATGTCTACTGGTTCCCTGAGAATACAAGTGTTTTGAAAAAGAGAGTATATATCAACATTTAAGTTGGTGAGGGCATAAGTATTTATGTTTAGAAGTTTATTATCTATTCCTTGAAATCATGAGTATGTTACTGTTCCAGAAAATCCAATATTTTCTAACATAATTGAAAGTAGTTTTAATACCATAAAGTCGTTCTGTGTAAATGTTGTTGTAATATTAAATAGTGTAACATAGTTTTAGTTCACAATAAAACTTTATGAAGACTGTTTTCTGTATTGTTTATGTTTTCCAAGTTCTGTAATTGTACTCTTTAAAAACCCTGTAAATATGAGTGTGCCTAGCTCCACCAACTATAATTGCAAATTGTAATGTAATACTGTAAATCGTATTATTGTAAAACCAGTACATTGTATTCCAACTCTTTGGTTTAATTATGTATACACTAAACATATTCTTAATATATTTTTGTGAGTTATTATAACCACGCTATGACTAGTAGGTATGATACGACACTTTGTAGGCACCGAAACTGTAACGATATTTGTCACTCATAGGCATACCATCCTAACTGTGGTGAACTATCTGAGTGCGAGATTGTCAATCCCGTATAGATCTATACACATTTGTCTTGCTCTCTGTCTGACGATCCTGGTTATAATTATCAGGACTTTAATAGTATTACTTAAATGAATAAGCGAGTAAACTTTGTCTCACAAAAACCATATTGATGCTTACGTGTATAATAATGAGGAAAAGCCATTCTAAAATAAATGAACTGATAGTATGTTCCTTTTCTAGTATACTTAAATGTAAAGTATTTATACGAGAGTACACGGTTTAAACTTTGTATAACTAATTAATGAAAATAGTATGAGAGTTCCATAAATTATAAATATTATAATTTATATGTGTGTTCTGTTTGACATGTAATATTCATGAAAGTACCCCTTTGGTCGGCATGTTACAAAGGGTAATGAAACTGATTGAAGTACTTTTTATATTCATATATATATATATATATATATATATATATATATATATATATATATATATATATATATATATATATATATATATATATATATATATATAATTAAAACTGAAACCACAATCAGGCAAATAATTCTACCCTAAGCCCTTTAAATCTTATATATATATATATATATATATATATATATATATATATATATATATATATATATATATATATATATGATTTTGGTAAAATATAAGTTAAAAAAAGTTTATAAAACATTTAAAATTGTTTTAGAAATATTTAGAAATCATTTATTTGTAAACACAATATTCTTGTGTTAGACTTGTAACCCCCTCCTCTTAAAACAGTGAAAATTAGTAAAAACACAAGGGGTACGAACTCACTTGATAGGTGGTGACTTGGGCAGCTTTTTGTCTCTAGAAATGATTTTTCTTGAAGAAACTGTGAGTTTCTGATGAAAACTGGGCTTTACGCGGGCAAAGTTTCCACTGGAAAATATTATTTTCTCGAGGACTTCATGGCTCCGGGCTTTCTTCGGTGTTAGGGGATTCCTGAGGCTTCGGGGTGATTTAGAGTGGTTAAATAGGGTATAGAGAGTGAAAGAGGATTGAACTTTGTAAACCAAACCCGGAGACCTCGCATCCTATTTATAGGAGGCTTCTGACCTTGGTACGCAGGGAGTTCCTGCAAGGGATGCAACGTGTTCGGAGTGAGGCATGTCTATTGCTTGGATTCCGGGCTTCAAACGTTCGGGTGTTCCCTTGGACGCATCGCGTCCCCCTTAGGATAAGCTTCGAAGTTGTGTCCAAAACTTCAAAAATTCATAACTTTTGAATACGAGATCTGTGTTTGACGTTCTTTATATCCACGCGTAGGAGAAATTATACTATACAACTTTCATTTAGACTCCGTAGGCTAATTTTAAATTTATTTTTAATACTATATTTTAACAAGTCGGGATAGGAAAATCCGTTAAAAATTCATAAATTCTTCATCCGATGTCCGTTTTCGTTTGTCTTTTTACCATTCAACTACAAAAGACGAGATCTTTTAATAGGCCGGGATAGGAAAGATCCGTTAAAAAATCATAAATTATTCATCTGATGTCCGTTTTTGTCTGTCTTTTTACCGTTCAACTATAAATGACGAGATCTTTGATTCTCATTTAGGTTGTGTCGGCTAAAATCGCTAGATCTTTAATTCGAGTTTCAGGTTGTGCACTGCTATGTCGAATCTTAGAAAAATCATAACTTCTTCATACGAAGTCAGATTTGGATGTTGTTTTTATGCACACTCTCGGTTTAACGTATACTACAACTTTCATTTAGATACCTAAGGCTAAAAATTATTTTATTGTAAATTCACTTTTTACGCTACACAACATTTTGCTAAGTTTGTCGTGAATCTTCGATAGGTCATAACTTATTTGTTATAACTCAGATTTCGGTGTTCTTTATATTTTCGAAATCCTTGTTACAATCTCTACCAGTTTATTCATCCCAATTAAGTTTATTTAAGATTTTATTTTTGAGGATCAAATAAGTGAATGCACATAGTATTCAAAAATTTCTCTTTATTACTTTAAAAACTAGTTACAAAGGTTGACCTAGTCTATTACATTGACTTGAAATATCAGGTTTTTACAGGTGATCCTTACTGGGTCCTCCTATAATTATGTAGTGTATACTAGTTAATTATAGATAACTAAGATCGAACAAACCTTCGAATAAGTGACCCTACTCTAAGACCACAACCAAACAAGTAACAAGAAGTAGAGCGAAAATCACAAATTCTAAGTATATAAAACCTTAATTATATATAGCCTTAGCGTATACAGTCAACAATTATAGATCTACCAGTAAGGGTCTTTTAGTTTTCACATAAGTTATTTATAGCACCATAAAATACTCCTATAGTATTTTAACTTTATGTTTGATTCTAGAGTTTTCTTCGTATACGAAGTTGATAAGTTTTTAGACTTATTGTATTGTATCCTAAAATACTCATATGGTATTTTAAACTTTATGTTTGGTTCTAGTGTTCCTTTGCAGGAGGAGTTGGTAAGTTTTAAACTTTTTGCAACACCACAACCATTCCTAGGCATATGTTAATCACCTCTGAGATAAATATAGTCGATCAGACTATATTCTTCCCAGACCTAATTATATATCCCAAGGTCTACTCGTGTTGTTCAACTTTCTAAATACTTTTGTATTGTTCGTCTCGTGATACGGTTCTAGTATGTATGCATGTATGTATACTTTTATAAAAATATTGTTATATTTTTAAAAATATAACTCTTGTTCAGAGTGTTTTTATCCCTTTATATTTATAGTTGTAAATCTTATATGGGTTGATATACTTAGTTCACTATAAACAATGCTCTGATACCAATCTGTCACACCCCCAAACCGGAACGATGGAAACGGTCGGGGGCGGAGGACGTCATGTACAGTATCATAACAATTGAATAATTGTAATTAAAGCAACAACAACCATTGTATTGATAATATAGTATTTACATTTTATTCGAATCGTTGTATGTTTGACTCCAAAAGTATATAGAAAAAAAATAAGATGTGACACTACTATGCTGCGTATTCTCGTTGCCTGTGTGTGAGCCTGCCTACTGGTTTCCTGAGAATACAAGTGGTTTTGAAAGTGTATCAACATTTAAGTTGGTGAGTTGATAAGCATTTTAGTATTTGAAAACATGTTCTTTGTTCCTTGAAAACGTTAGTGTGTTCCTCCAGAAAATCCAATGTTTTCTTAGTAAATGAAATGTAGGTAAATGTGACCAATACTGGTTCCTTCTACAATTACTTAGTGAATACAAGTTATATGTAATCCAGATCGAATGGGCAGTCGAATGTGTGGTTCTGCCCTAAGCCCACAACCAAATAAGGAACAGGAAGTAAAGTGGAAATCACACATTCCACTGCCTATCAGATCTTCATTGTATATAACCCTAACGTATTCACTAGGAAATCACAGAGTTAACAACAATGGTCCTTTTAGAAATGTAATTTGCAATGTACTTGAAAAGTGATGCATTGTAGTTGTATTTGTATGAAATTCTTTTGTATGCATGCTTGGATAAATGTTCCTCGAGAAATGGAAGTTTCTATGTTAGAAAATAGTGTATTGTACTTGTAGGTAGCAGCATGAACCATATTTGTTCCTCCTATGATTACTTGGTGTACACAAGTTATATATAATCAAGATCGAATGGACAGACGATTGTGTGGTTCTACCCTAAGCCCACAACCAAACAATGAACATGAAGTAAGGTGAAAATCACACATCCAACTGCCTATCGAATATTATTTATATATAAATATGATGTATAAACTAAGGAATTATAGAATTAGCAATAAGGGTCCTTTATGTCTTACTAGTTCGAATGCATGTTCTTGGATCTACCAGTTGTATTATAAAATATTGTTTTATAGTTTTATTATTAAATAAAACCATTTGAAGTTGTCTATATATTCATACACTAATCGCGTTGTTGATACCAAATGGTGAGTTATTATAACCATTCTTGTTGACCCAAGATGGCCTGATACGGCGTTCTTCAGGCTTCAAAATCATTATGACATTTTTCAACCCAGAACTTCCGTTCCAACTGTAGCTAACAGTCATGGCGCGAGATTGTCAGACCCGTATAGATCTATAAAAAAATTCATGCTCTCCCTCCAGGAGACTCTGGTTATAAAATTAGGGCTTTTGTTGGTACTTAGATAAGTACTTGAAGGTATGTTTCACAAATCTTATGAGCCAACCACCTCGAATTTTCCATTACAACCTCGAAGAATTCCTAACCACCATAATGTCCCTGACCAACGGCCGCTCTCCATGGAGGCACTCATCCTTTCCTGAACACGTACACCATGCATTACCTCGCTCTTCACCTCGCCTCGACCACCAATAACCATGGTCTCAAGTATCAAAACCGCAAGTCTCCATACCTTGTTCTCTAGTGGCACTTGAACAAATCTCTGATCCCGTTAACAAAATACCTGGTTCTCCCCCACTCAAGGTTCGAACCATCACTATTTGGCACACCGAAAATCTAATACCCAGACTGTTTCCAGGTACATCACACTTACTCTTGGAAAGTACAAAATAACACCTAATGATCTTCTTGATAAAGACCAAGCAACTCGAAATATCCTAAATCCTAGATGAAATCCTTGGATATTTTACAACATGACTGCCTCTAGTCATCCAAAATTTTCATACCGACACACTTCCGGATCTCTCTATTGTCCAAAGGAACAACGAGAACCACTGCCCCACATACTTCTCTAGATTACTTGAAACTGCTGCTAACATATGCCTCACTACTCAACTAAGGCATATCCGTGCCTTATCCATCTCAGTCCCCCCTAATGACCCCATCTCAGTATATAAAATACCCCATAGTATACTTACTACAAAATAATCTGAAAAAATGTCGCAACTATATGCTACCCCATGGGGTTAACCTCCAAATTCCGAAACCAGAAGCTCGATATCCCTTTTTCTCCACACAAGAAACAAAAGTACCGCAAATTCTTGACACGAAAAATGATATCTCAACTATCGACCGATTGCACATCTCAGATCACAATCCTCCCCAAAACCTCATCTCTACTCATCCCTGAGTCTTGCTACTCCAACTAGCATTACACCTATAACATACCTTGGGACCTAACTCAATTTCCCTCTCAAGGTACACTTCATGGAAGCTCGTCCGAATTGGCACTCTGGCCCTACATGTCCTCATGTCGGTCCTGAGTCCAAACAATCACAACGGAACAACGGGTAAAGGCATAAGTACTATCTGCTACGAATCACGGTACTCAACCCATGTTATCTCCTTTCAATATGCTACAAATCATGGTACTCGAACCATGTTATCTCTTCTCAATCTGCCACAAATCATGGTACTCGAACCGTGTTATCTCTTCTCAATCTGCCTCAAATCATGGTACTCAAACCATGTTATCTCTTCTCAATCTGCTACAAATCATGGTACTCGAACCATGCTATCTCTTCTCAATTTGGTACTTAGAACCTTTGGAATTCTCCATGTTTCGAGTATGGGTCCTCTGCTTTCAGTAGTACGGGCCCATACTACCTGCCACATCTACCTATACTTTCCATACAGATCGTCCTAGATTATCTAAGTAATTGCTCGACCTCCTCAATCACCAATCCCATCATGCGTATTCGCTCCCCAACGAAATACTCTCCTCTATCAGCGTATTCATCTGACTAAGTTCACTCCGTAGGCTCTTCCTAGGTTCTCACACTTCTCTGCCATCAGCTACTGAAGAACTCCTTATGATGCCATCCATCTACCTCCTGAATATCATCATATTCACTTAGTAGGTGTCTCCCATCATCAAAAGTTCCACAAAGCACAAAGCAAGCAACATTCGGGAATCAAATCATCTCCACCAACACATAAAATCAGTTGGCACACAACTTCACCTGATCGATGCGCAAATCTAAAAGGTGTCACACCCCAAAACCAAGAATGGCGGAAACGTTCCGGGGCAAAGGACATCATGTATAGTATGACAACAATGCAAAGTAGTAAACAAGCAACAACATCATCCATTGCATTAATAGTATAATTTTGATTACAAGTGTGTTCTTTCATAGTATAAAACAACATAATGAATAATCAAAATTAAAGACTAGTCTTGACTGTTCCGTCTTCACAAAACCTGGTCGTCGTACCTGTCTATTTGTGACTTGAGAATACATGTTATTTTGAAAGCGAGTATCAGCCATAGAGCCGGTGAATTCATAAGTATTTATGTGTCTTTGACTTGTAAAAATGTAAAGGAAAGACTTATAAATGTTTGAAGAGAAGTTTGTATCAATGAACATGTTTGTAAGTAATTGTAAGTGTTTGAAAACCCTAGAGAATCTCATATTTCCTACCAGTATAAAAAGTAGTCTTCTACCAAGACTCGATTGTTTTGAAAGTAGCCTTCTACCAAGACTCGACTGTTTTGAAAGTAGCCTTCTACCAAGACCCGACTGTTTTGAAAGTATGAACCTCAACATAAGTGAAGGTTTTTCCTTGTGTAACTATTATTATTCAAATCTAATCTACCTCATCGATTACGTGAATGTGACACAAAGTAAAGGTAATAAGGAAAATAAGATAATCATTTAAGTATTATCCTTTGGTAATAGGATGATCACAGTAGAGTTACTGTTGGGCTTAGAAGATTGCGTCTTTTGGGCTCGCCTACTTATAATATTTTGTATTACGGTTTGGGCCTGTCCAACCGTGAGTCTTTTATGCTTTGTATATAAGCTTTTGCTTGCATGCATATTAGGTTAAGGTTTTAGAGATCTGAGAATACGATATTTTCCAGACGACTAAAGGTTTCTTAGTTCATACTTGTAACCTTCCAATCCTCTACAGTTGATGTTCTTAATCGAGCTCTTCTGAGGATTTTGTTTTAATCATTCGACACGTTTGATTCATTCTTGTTCTATTATTTTACTGTGTTTATATCGTCATTGTTTTCATACTTGTTCAAGATCTAATCGATCTTCACAGATTAAAAGAAACATTAATCTCATCAATTGGTATCAGAGCAGGAGGCTGTGTAATTGATACACATCTTTTCTGTGAAAAAGATTTTCATTAGGGTTTTTCCGCAATCATTAATATTTATTGAGCCGTCATCTCTTTATTGACGTATCTTGATATTTATTATTTTGCCCTAATCTGCTTTATTACAAGTCTAATCTTTGAACAGGTTTTTCGATCATAATGGACGCAACACAATCAAACGTCATTAATATTTCCAACAGCATTGGTTCGACGACAAAGATTCCGATCTTATATACCCATGATTATGAAGTATGGGCACATCATTTTGAAGACTATGTTATTGGATCGGAGGAAAATGGGTATTTGATTTGGGAAGCCATCACCAACGGACCGTTTTCTCATTCTGCAACGTCCAGAATCATTAAAACTCAAAAAGAATACAATGATCTGCTCAAGGACGTGAAAGACATTGCACAAGATGAAAAGGATAAGTTCCAATGCAATATCAAAGCACTAAGATTGATCCGGTTCGCCCTTCAGTCCGATACATTCAGATTAGTTAGCTCATGCACGACGGCGAAGGATGTGTGGGACAGACTTCGCGAACTGTACTCTACAGACGAGGATCTTGAACATTCTATTCAAACTCTGCTTCTATCTGAGTTTGGTGAATTCAAACAAGGGGCTGAAGAATCTGTGACCCAGACGTTCGATCACTTCAATCATCTTCTAAGCAAGATGATCAAACATGATATCGAAAGGATGCTCATTGAACAGAAGGTTACATTCCTGAATGGTCTAAGGTCTGAGTGGAGAGCAGTAGTTTCCACGGTTAAAGCCCATGAGCAATTTAAATCATACTCTTTGGCGAAACTGGTGGGAATTCTCAAGTCTCAAGAGAAAACCGTTGTGCAAGAAAAGAATGTCATTTCCGGTCTCGGTTCGTTGGCTCTCTTGTCAAAAAGTAAAGCCGTTATGGAGGATGAAGACCTCAGCCTGGAAGAATATGATCTCACATCAGAAGATTATGCCTTGATGGTATCCAATCCCAAAAGGTTCATAAAGAAGAAATTTCCCAACAACAAAAACCGAAACTGGCAGGGAAGTTACAGCTCTGAAAAGGTGGTTAATGAACCGAAAGCTGAGGAGCACAAGAAGGAACCGAAGGTTGACGGAGACTCCGGGGTGAGCTGTTTCTACTGTGGTGGGAAAAATCATTATGCTAAGGACTGTGTCCTCAAGAAAATGGCTGAGAAAGATGATGGGAACGATGAGGAATCCGTGTTGCAGAAAAGACTAGATGAGTTGAGAAAGAAGAAGTCTGCTGCTAACCCGCCTGGTAATGCTCTTATTGTGCAGGGTTCTGTTCCAGGTGATGAGTTCGGTAGCACGGAAGTTTGGTCTACCGACTCAGAAGACGAGGAAGTGAGGCAGCCTACTCATGGAAAGGCATTCGTGTCTAAGAAAGAAGGCAGTGGTGGTAAATGCCTTGTGGTTTCTGACGTATCTCAATTGAGGGGATACAACACCGATGGAGGCAATGATGGACAGAATGCAAAGGAGGACATGTGCTTCACAGCCAAACCACTCAGCCAGCAGTTCAATGAGCTTGATGAACTGATAAAGAAGGTACAATCTGTTTTTATTTCATGTAAAGTACCATCATCCTCTTATGAGAAAGAACTAAAAAATGTCAATACAAGAATATCTCATCTAGATAGTAACTTAACTCAAACTCGGGTCACAAATTCTAACCTAACTGATCAATTGAGCAGGGCAGCGTCGAAGAGTGAGGAGCGGAGAATGTGGATAGAGTTAAAGGAATCGGAATTAGTCAAAGTTAAAGATGAAAACATTTATTTGCAAAGAGACAATTTGAAGTTGTTAAAACAACGAAATGTTTTTTGTTTAATTGCTAAACGTCTGTATTCTAATATTACTCAGCTTCACTTGGATTGTGAAATAGGCCAAAGAATTCACCGCATGATCTTGCCCTTCCTAGAATTTAAGGAAGATGAAATCGATGCCGAAGCCTATAATTGTGAAAGTGTGATATCGTCTGATGACATAAATCCCACCTACATGTATGGACTGGACAAAATTGAGTCCTTCATTAAATCTAAAGACTACAAGCTCATGCTTAAAAATCTTTTGGATGAAAATGACAGACTTAAACTGAGGACCGAAACCATGCAAAAATTTGACTCTTTAAACGCCAAAGTAAGCTCAGAAAACAAAATTGATGTTGAAAATGCATCTGAGCTTAACGAGGACGACAATATGAGTGAAATTTCTGTAGAGGACACGGTTGACTGCTCAGAATTTATTAAAACCGAGCCAGAAAATCACAAGAATCTTATTTCTGAAAATTCAGTAGAGTTCGCTCGGTTGTCCCATCAAAAGTCCCCGAAATTAGTTGAGAAAGCTGTTGTGTATCAAAAGGTCAGGACTACTCCAAATCAAGTATACAAGGTAACATGAGTAACTGAACATCAAACAGCTGAACTTGCAGCCATTGTAAACGAAGACAATGCTGATGGCTGTGATGAATACTTCTGGGAAGCTCCTATTGATAATGCAGACGAAACCATTGGTTTATCTGAAAGAACTTCCTGGAAGAGCAAAGGAAGATACATACCCGAACCATTGAATAAGCCAAATAACTTCAATGAGCCGAGCACTAGTGGTACAAAAGATACTCCTCAGAAGAATGTTCACTCACCAAAAGAAGACATTCCTTCGGCTCCTTCAGCTCAAAGTGATTCAACCGCAGTTCAAATGGAACCGGTCAAGGAGTCAGCAAAAACGAAAGCAAATGTTCATCATCAACCTTCTCAGATGCGGAACAGGAAGATAGAAAGGAACAATAGATACCGGAAGAACCTTTCTGAAAGGAAACAATTCTGGCGTTCCCAGAATGCATACTTCACTCATCAAGACAAGAATCTAAAGTATGAAAACATTCCTGTAGGAAAGCTTGAAAGTCACAAAAACCGAAAGCCAAGGTTCGGTTCACAAGAAGATATCAATCGAAGGCAGAAGTTCGGTTCTGAAAAGGATATCAACCAGAACCAAAGGTTCGGTTCCAAAGGTAGCTCCAACCGAACGCAAAGGTTCGGTTCTGAAGACAAAAGAGTACAAAACTCTAAGGTCGGTCCCTCCAATGATCAAAAACAAAAGGGACACCTAGAGTCTCCTTCTAAGTCTAATTCTTCTTATTCTTCTAATTCTTCCTCACTCTCGGTTTCATCTCGATCTCGTTCTAAATCTCATTCATCAACTGAGCAAAAGTGGAAGCAGAAGGTCAATAAATCCACACCAGAGACCGAATCTAACACTACTAATCTTAACAAAATAAAAGTATACACCATTAAAAGGAAAGATAAAACAACTCTCGTAAAAAGAACTTATCTTGTTGATATCTCTCTCATTGCTCCTGTTTCCATGCAAAGCTCACGTGGACCCAAGAAACTTTGGGTTCCTAAATCTGTCTAAATTTTGCAGGTTATAAGTGAAGAGAAGTTCGACGAAGAATGGTACATTGATAGTGGCTGCTCGCGTCACATGACAGGGAGGAAAGATGAGCTTAGGGAGTACAGATCGCTTGCAAATGGTGGCAACGTCAAGTTCGGAAACAATTCTTTCGGCACCATAAAGGGATACGGGATGATAACCAATGGGGACTTCTCTATAAGGAAGGTGGCTTATGTGGAAGGACTTCAACACAACCTCATTAGTGTATCTCAACTGGTTGGAGGTACAGGTCTCAAAGTCTCTTTCGATGATGAAGGTTCAGAAATCATAGAGAAAAAGTCAAATGAAGTAATTCTCAAGTCAGAGCGAAAGGGTGAAATGTTTCCCTTAAACATGAAACCCATCAAAGGAAACCCAGCTGTATGCTTATTGTCAAAAGCGCAATCCGACGAAAGCTGGTTGTGGCACCGAAGACTATCTCATCTTAACTTCAAAGATATCAACTGTCTTGTTACAGGAGGTCATGTAAGGGGCCTTCCATTACTCAAGTTCGACAGGGATCATCTGTGTGCCGCATGCGAAATGGGAAAGCAGAGTCGTCAAAGTCATCTATCTATAATCAACACAAAAGTTGTCGAACCACTCGAATTAATTCATATTGATTTGTGTGGTCCTTCATCTATTGAAAGCATCGGTGGTAGCAAGTATATTCTCGTTATCATTAATGACTTTTCACGATTTACATGGGTGTTCTTTCTAAAGCTCAAATCTGAAGCGACTCAAAAGCTTAAAGTGTTCATTAAGCAAATTGAAGTACAGCTCAAGAAGGTGGTTCGCAACATCAGAAGCGACAATGGTCTCGAATTCAAGAACAAGGAGTTTGAAGAGTTTCTTGCAGAAAAGGGAATCAGTCATAATTTCTCAGCTCCTTACACACCACAACAGAACGGAATAGTCGAAAGACGAAACCGATCCTTGTGTGAAGCTGCCCGAACTATGCTAAGTTTCGCTTCTTTACCTTTTTATTTTTGGGTTGATGCTATTTCTGCTGCTTGTTTTACACAGAACATGTCATATCTCAACAAAAGGTTTGCTCTCACCCCATATGAGATATTGAACAACAGGAAGCCAAACGTGAAATTTTTCCATGTGTTCGGCTCAAGGTGTTTCATCTTCAACTCTAAAGAACACCGCAACAAGTTTGATGTCAAAGCTGACGAAGGAATATTCCTGGGTTACTCGCTCACATCCAAGGCATACAGGGTCCTAAACAAGCGTTCAAGAAAAATTGAAGAGACGTATTATGTGACCTTTGACGACAACTATGTCAAGAAGCTACAGGCTTAAGAAAATATCACTGGGGAAATCTTTCCCCTAAATGGCAAAGTTACAGTCTCGGTTGCTAATGTATACGAGACATTTCTGGAGCTCTTTGACGAACCAGAGAATGCTTCATTCTCTGAAGCAGGTGCCGCAGATAACAAGGTTGAACACATGGAGCAGATTGTCGAAGATGCTGCAAGGAGAATGTATGAAGAAGTATCAATTTCTAACGACTCTGCTTCCAACGACGCTCAGGTCGAGGGGGAGCCAAGTGCTCAAGTCGAGGGGGAGCCAAACGCTCAAGTCCAGGGGGAGCCAAATTCCACAACTTCAACCGAAGAGGTCTCAACACCAGGAAGCTCAAGCCCACTAGAATCTCACGAACCTCATATCCTTCAAAGTACACCAACTGAAGTGGAACATGATGATGTAACACTCGGTTATGATAGCCAATCTGAGCTAGACGAGATAATCAATGCCGGATTAGATCCAACCGTTGATCCAAATTACCCTCCTCTTATCAAATGGACCAGAGATCATCCTGTCTCTCAAGTAGTTGGGGATGTATCTGAAAAGGTTCTGACCCGATCACAACTGAAGGCAAAACAAACTTCCTTATTTTCAAAGGTAGAGTTTTGCATGTTCAATTCATTCGTATCAAAAGTTGAACCAAAGACAGTTAACACTGCTCTCGATCACTCTGATTGGGTTCAAGCAATGCAAGATGAGTTGAACGAATTTGAAAGGAACAAAGTCTGGCGCCTAATTCCAACTCCTCCAGATGCTTCGGTTGTTGGTCTCAAATGGGTTTTTAGGAACAAAATGGACAAGGAAGGTAATGTTATACGAAACAAGGCTCGTCTGGTGGTAAAGGGATATTGTCAGGAGGAAGGAATCGACTATGAAGAGACTTTCGCTCCAGTAGCCCGGCTAGAATCTGTTAGAATATTTCTGGCTTATGCTGCCCACAAGAACTTTGAAGTTTTCCAAATGGACGTCAAATGTGCATTTCTCAATGGAGAACTTGAAGAAACGGTGTACGTGGAGCAACCTCCTGGGTTCGTGAACGAAAAGCATCCAAATCATTGCTATATTCTGGATAAAGCAGTGTACGGACTTAAACAAGCTCCGAGAGCCTGGTATGAAACGCTTACAAAATTTTTAAAGATGTCTAAATTCAAACAAGGTTCGGTTGACCCAACCTTCTTTCGCAAAAAGGAAGGTAACCACCTTATGATAGTTCAAATTTATGTCGATGACATCATCTTTGGCTCCACGAATCCTAGCTTAACGGCTGAATTCAGAAAGCTGATGGAGACTAAGTTTGAAATGAGCTCAATGGGTCCAATTAACTTTTTCCTTGGTTTAAACATAAGACAGGGACCCGAAGGCATCTTTATTAATCAGGAAGCTTACACGAAGACTCTCCTAGCAAAGTTCGGTATGATGGGAGACTCAAAAGTTAAAGTCCCTATGGCATTCGGCACTAAGCTTACCCCATCTCTAGACAAACCAGCTGTTGATATCACGCTCTATCGTCAAATGATTGGATCGTTAATGTATCTAACTGCTAGCAGACCTGATATCATGTTTGTTGCGTGTTATTGTGCTAGATTTCAGGCAAACCCTCGTGAACCTCACATGCTTGCAGTGAAGAACATCCTACGATATCTCAAGCGAACCACCTCCTTAGGTCTATGGTATCCATCCAACTCAGGCTTCTTTGTTCAAGCCTATTCTGATGCTGACCTTGGAGGATGTGGACTCGACCGAAAAAGCACGACTGGTGGATGTCAATTTCTTGACGGGAAGTTAGTCAGCTGGCAATCCAGGAAACAGACATGCGTGTCACTGTCTACTGCCGAAGCGGAATATATTGCTGCTGCATCCTGCACATCACAAGTGATTTGGATCCAAAGCCAACTTCGAGACTATGGACTCAATATGAAGAAGATCCCACTATATTGTGACTCCGAAAGTGCAATTAGGATCTGTCATAACCCAGTGCAGCACTCCAAAACCAAGCACATAGCACTAAGGTATCACTTCATCAAAGATCACGTGGAAGATGGAAACATCGAAGTTCACTTCGTAAGAACCACTGATCAACTAGCTGACGTCTTTACAAAAGCTCTTCCTGAAGCATCATTAAATAAAATATTGCAAGGACTTGGTATGATGGAATCTGAATCAATACCAAACTTAAACATAACAATCGAACGTTAGGGTTCATCTCAACTATCTAACCCACTCATTTCGTCAAAGATAGTCTCTCAATGTTGTGGATTGGGTGTACAATTCTGTTTTTACTAGTATGATTCAAAAAAAAAAAAAAAAAAAAAAAAAAAAAAAACTCTTAACTGAAACCAACCAAAGGTTCAGGTTCGGTTTTTCAAAATTTTCTACAACCGAAACCAACCGAAGGTTCGGGTTCGGTTTTTCAAAATTTTGTACAACCGAAACCAACCGAAGGTTCGGGTTCGGTTTTTCAAAATTTTCCAAAACCGAAACCAACCGAAGGTTCGGGTTCGGTTTTTCAAAATTTAATAGAACCGAAACCAACCGAACGTTCGGGTTCGGTTTTTCAAAACTTTTCTCAACCGAAACCAACCGTAGGTTCAGGTTCGGTTTACCTCAAAAATTCCAAGATTTTTTTTTGTGTTATTATTCGTTTATGTGGATACAATTTATGAACTTCCTACATGTCCCTAGAAGCATGCTGCTGTATGTGTCTCAAGCCTCATAAGATTTCGAATAAAGGCCTTCATGACCTGGTATACACAAACCTTGTCTTCCCAACAAGGCCACTTCATTTATTCTAATCGTGAGCTACCTCACTCTTTTCTCACATGAGTTAAGAACTTCCTGCTTGGTCCTTCTTCTTGCAGTAGAGGTACTTTTGTTCTCTTACACCATCTCTTATTACTTCTCCACTACACTCATTCCATCATGGTAACCCTTGAGACTCTCAGCACTTACCACTGAGGTTTATGGTTGCACAACATCTGTGTTTATGATCTTAGTTTTGTGACACTACGAACTAAGTGAAACCCAAAATTCAACACCTAAGGAATTGACGGTGAACACTTATATTGTTCAAGCTTTTACTAAAGAATTAATGAAAGTACCATATTAAAATCTCAAGTTTTATGTGATTCCTATGAAAATGTTATTAACCCATAACTTTTCTTCCCCTGGGATCTTGTCCTTATCTTTCTTTCTGAGATTTCATTTTTTTTTTCACCAGTCGTTTTTAGCCGAATTAAAAGAAGCCTTTCAACATTCCTCAATAAATGGTTGATCGTATTAATAACGGACATTCCTTTTGAAATCCTAAGTTTTTCTTTGTCCTGTGGCATTTAATGCGCGTGGTTAAACAGTAACGGCTTGTCCCTATGAAACGGCGATTATTGGGCGGCGTGATCCTAGGAATCTGACACTCTCTCTCCTACGTGATCATCGTCCGTCCCAACTGTCATCCATAAGAGATTTGAAACGATCTTTCTCTCTCTTCCCTCCCACTATAAATAGCCCGTTATACCTCCTTTTACCTCTTTACCACTCTCAAATTTTCCAAACCACAAACTCTCCCATACACTTTCCTGTTCATCATCTTCTTCACACCTGCATCCATGGCTGACTCTTCTTCAGTTCATGCTACATCCCAAATCCTTCCCATTCGCCCACATCAATGCTTGGTAATTGATCTTAACCCAAAGGCATACGATCCTTACATGTCGCCGGTTATAGAATGCCTAAAATACTCACAACTCGAACCAGCATTATCCAGAATTGCATTGGTGCCTATGACGGCACTATCGCAGGTCTACGCGACTGCATATTATGACAAGGCCGTCGATCGAGTATTTTTCGAGATTGGAGACCACAAAACCTCCGTTTCTCATCCTCGTTTCTGCTCTCTGCTCGGATTTGCTTCTGACTCATCCAGAGTCCATCCGGAGTCCATACAAACCGGTCATATGTATAGCATGTTTTACAATATGGGATACACGGAGGTTCTTACACCCGTTGCCAGATTCAAGAAGTCTTGCTTACCGCCTCAATGGAACGGTTTATTTACAGTCCTGTTCAAGGGACTGTCGGAGAGAAGCTCAGGTTCAGACGGTGCCAGTCGTCTGTTCCTCACCATTCTGTATGGAGTTTACAATGGGATCAACCTGGATTACGGGTTTGTTCTATGGCAACAACTTCTTCAGAGCCTCTCATCTTCATCCAGACATTCTGAAGTTTCATTGGCCCGATTCTGGATTCTAATCACTAAATGGGCAATGGACAGGTTTGACGTTCCTACAGCCGAAGGTGCATCGATGACTTCAGTTGGTACTTTCCACACCAAGAAGATCATCATCTCAGATGCCTCCAAATTCTCCTTTATTGGCTCTATTCCAGAGTCCATGTATGGTAGTGTACCTTCGGACAGCCGGCTGATTAGAAAGCTTAAGGAGCTAACACCTTCTGGTCCAAGGGTTCTGACCCCGGACATGCTCAGATCTATCCACGATGCAGATAAACCACTGAGTAAAGGTAAAAAGGCGGACAAGGGAAAGCAAGCAGCAAAACCTTCAAAGGGGCCTTCTCCTAAGAAGAGGAAACAGACAAAAGCTGCACCTTCCCCCCCACCGAAGAAGAGGAAGACTCAACCAAAGCGAAAGCTTATTATACCCTCCTCTTCAAGTGCCTCTGAGGGTGAGAGTTCGGATTCTGACGACTCTCAAGGGGATGCTTCTCCTCCACGAGGCAATACACCACCTCGATCCCCTACCCCAGAGATTCAACTACCTAATTCCCCAATTCCTTCTCCTCCACAAATCTTTACCACTACCACTGAATCACCCCATGTAGCCGAACCTCCTCAACCCAAAACCCACACAACCGAAACTACCCATATTCAACCACCCACCGAAACTACCCATACAGCACCACCAACCGAAACTGCACCTTCACCCACTCAACCTTCTCCTAATAAACCCTCCACACCCCCAACCTCTCCACCCTCTTCATCTCATGGCAATGCCTCTGAGGGTGAAAACCCTTATCTCGGGGGAGAATACATGATCTTTGATTCGGTCTACTATAGTCCGTCTCAAGTTCAGAGTGACGAGGAGGATGATGCACCTGTCACTAAGAAACATCTCAAACAGCTCAACGAGAAGATTGATCTCCTTCTCGCCTCCTCGTCCAACCAGCAATCAATCCTGTCTGAAGCTGCACTTCAGAAGATTGTTGATGCCTTCACCAGGGCTCAACATGATTCAGCAGCCTCAGCAACGGCTGCAACTCAGGCATCTACCCGAGCATGTGAGGTGGCGACCGAAAAAGTCGATAAACTATTTTCTGATGCCTCTGCTCTTCTGCAGTCCATACAACAAAATGCAGTTGCCACATAGGCATCTTTGGAACCGATTGTCCAACAATTGGTCTCCTTTGTCACATCGGAGTTGCCATCGTTCGCCAATCTACGTAAAACCATAAGCGACGACAACTCGGCTTTTACAGCCTCCATTGAAGCTCGTCTAGTCAAGCTTCAAGAAGATCTGACATCCAAGCGTTCTTTAATGGACGATCTGGCATCAAAAACAACTGCTCTTGAGGTCAAGACCACTCAGCTCTCTCAATCTCAACAAGAGCTAGAAGATCTTCGCTCTGAAAGGGAGGTGGTTAAGACGTGTGTTTCGGATGTCCACACTGTCATCTCAAACATCCTGGAAGCACACGATCCAATTTTAAAGTTTTCGGTGAGGCGATCCCTTGCTGAAAAGCTCTCTCCAGCCATCGATCTACTTAACAAAGTCGAAGGCCTCCCAAGTTTTGTGTCCATTCCGAAACAAGGGGGAGATGAGAAGACAAGTACAAAACCACCTCCTTCCTCCAAAGCTACTCATACAACTGAACCATCTTCAACTCATAAAATTTTAAGTTCAGGTATGAAGAACAAAGGTAAAAATATAGCTGAGGACGAAGATGAAGAAGGCGACAAGGAGACCATTGCCGACATTTTGAAACGAAAGAACAGTCGCAAGGTTGGTGATGATGCCAGTCGTGAGGCGCGTGAGGCTGCCGAAGCCGAACGCAAGCAAAAAGAAGCCCACGATCTCCTTGAGAGCCGAAAGACTCTCTTCCCTGCCTGGACCAGGGAATGCTTAATCAAAGAGGCCATCGAAACACCCAGCATCCTATGGCTCGAGCCAGTTATATCGTTCGACTGCAGCAATACTGTCGATTCGCAGTTCGATATGCCGCTGACTCGAAAGGCGTTTATCTTTCACGTCTTCTCTAATATCTTTGAGGTCCCTCACCCGAACGCTAAGCTTGACAGGGAGCTCATTGAATTTTATCTGATGGCTGCTCGTCCTCAATTCCTTACATGGAGCGCTCAGAAGATTGTCAATGTTCGGGTGCTAAAACCCTACACTGAGGGACGTTTTATAAACGTTCGGTTCAAACTGATTCGGGGATCTGTAAAATTTGTTCATCTCATCTCTCTGGTAGATCTACCGAATCTAAATCCTCATGATTGGATCGTCCTGTATAATATCCTTTTGACCAATGAAGCTGAATATGGTCCCATTCTAGACCATGTCAAAAGGATGTTAATCTGCTATATCATGGATGTTGCCCTTATGGATCAGGAGGTCGCCACAGTCTTCAAGAAGAAACCCAAAATTGCTCCTGTGGGATCGGCCAGTGATCTCAATCAAATGCAGTTGGGCAAGATTGATCCGAGACGTAACACCGTCATGTTCACTAGAGCGGAAGGACAGAAATGTCTCTTCGCTTTAGCTTATAAGCATCTTTACACCACAACCTGCTTGGAGCATGTGCTATTTATTGTTAAACGGTGTAAAGAGAATTCGGCCGATGATGTTAAGTATTTTGAAGATATGATCAACTGGTACATCCGGTTTAGACAGACAATTCTTTCCATCACCAAGTGTCTGTTTAGTACCGTGAAGAAGTTACCAGTTTCGGCTGCTGGCCTAAGTAATAAATAAAGATCTCGCCCCAAATTGATGCAAAGGGGGAGATTGTTGGGCTTAGAAGATTGCGTCTTTTGGGCTCGCCTACTTATAATATTTTGTATTACGGTTTGGGCCTGTCCAACCGTGAGTCTTTTATGCTTTGTATATAAGCTTTTGCTTGCATGCATATTAGGTTAAGGTTTTAGAGATCTGAGAATACGATATTTTTCAGACGACTAAAGGTTTCTTAGTTCATACTTGTAACCTTCCAATCCTCTACAGTTGATGTTCTTAATCGAGCTCTTCTAAGGATTTTGTTTTAATCATTCGACACGTTTGATTCATTCTTGTTCTATTATTTTACTGTGTTTATATCGTCATTGTTTTCATACTTGTTCAAGATCTAATCGATCTTCACAGATTAAAAGAAACATTAATCTCATCAGTTACTTGCCGAATAGTATTAACCGTAGACATCCGTTGATGAGCATTTTCTCTCTGTAGCTAACAGTTCGGGGTAGAATGGTTAGTCCCATACTTATATAACAATATCTACTGATATAATATGTAATAGTATCTCATCATATAGTATGTAATCGTGTCTCTTTACTAGTGTCTATGTAATAGTATCTACGTAATGGTAACTCTAAAATAGTATGCCTTGTAATTGTATGTGTTAGTATCTCTTCATATAGTATGTAATGTATTCGTATTTCTATAATTGTATCTCTTCCTATAGTATGTAATGTAGTAGTATAGACTCATGAATGAACTGAATCTTGTGTGATTCCTTGTACTTGGAATAGTAAGTAGTATCTCATAACTATACCTATTATAGTTACTAGTAATGTATATGTATAATTGAAGGTATACCTTTGCTACCCAAAGGTACTGAACTAACTGATGGAAACCTTTATGTTTATATAAAAGTATAAGGGAAGTTTTGTAAAACCTTTGAAAATTTTAATAACTAAGAAATGATGACCTGATGTCAGTTTATAAAACGATTTGAAAGTAGTTTGTTTGATAAGACAATTTTATGTATAAGAAAACCTTTGTTTGTAACACAATTGTAAAAGAGTTTGAAAGGAAACATAAAATATGTAAGACAATTTGATAAAGAGTTTTAACATGTAAAAAATGTTTTAGTAAGTCATTTGGAAGTAGTATACTGAGTAGACAGCTAAAAGTGTAGTAAATCCATTTGTATGCTAGTTATTAATCACATGTGATTGATGTACTAACTAGCATGTTTCAACTTGTATTCACCCCTATAAAAGCATTTATAAACATTTAAAAACATTTAAAAGGGTTAGTTAAGGGGTATGAACTCACATGTAGTGAGTGGATCGGATGGAAGTGTCGGACTAGTGCTTGGTGTCAAGTGAAGACTTAAACACACACACACACACACAATGATCCTATCAACATGTAAAGACATATATATATATATATATATATATATATATATATATATATATATATATATATATATTTATATATATAAATAGTGATTCTAACACTAATTATACAAGTATAAACATCCTAATGTGAGGAAAACACTTTGGTCAAAGTGCTAGGAGGCCATTAGGTTGCAACAAAGGATTGCAAGGCATTGTATTTGAGTTTATGGCCCATGGACCATAATTATTGGAGTTTACGGCCCAAGGGAGTTTACTCCTGGCTGTAAACTCTCTAACGGGTCACCATTTGTGGCTTAAAGGTAAGATGTCTTAAGTGGTTAAGTGCTCCAAGGCTTAAACAAGAGGTTAAGTGAATTTAAGGTCCAAGAATGACCCCAGCTTGTGTTTATGGCCTGGGGACCACTTACCCATGAGTTTATGGTTGTAAACTCATGGTGGGAAGTACCATTTCATTTCTTGAAGTCCCTAGTTCAATGGTGGTTAGTTCTATGCTAAGCTCTAGTCAATTGGAAGGAGGAAAGGGCATTATTGCACCCTTATAGGGAGTTTACGGCCTTGGGAGATCCTTGGCCATAAACTCTCATTAAACCATTGATTCTTGATGATTCTAAGCTCTAAAAATGTTAAACCTAGTGTACAACGAGTTAGAATAAGAGTACTTACGATCTAGGAGCTTGAATGGTCGTTTCTGGCCAAGAACACTAGTGTGTGTTCTTGGTGTTCTTGGTGAAGCTTGAAGATCTATAAAATGGAATGATTTAACGGATGAAATCATGTAAGATCACTAGATCATGTAAGATATCAACTAGTTAGGGCAAGAAACTTACGAGTTTTGAAGATCGGGGACGAAGATCCCGATGATACTTGAGAGAAAACTGAAGTTCTTGGGTTTGAGAATTGAGAAAATGACTAGAAATGATCAAAATTCATATAGATAGGTGGGAGTTCACGGCCCTCTTGAGTTTACAGCCGTAAACTCCATCTTATGGAGTTTGGGGCATAAATTTAAGTGTTGAGGCTTTAGCAGTTACTTTCCAACAATTATTCCTTAAGTGTACAAGGCTTGGAATGCTCAAACATAATCCTAATTGTCCTAAAAGATGGCAGAAATGAGTTTGAATTTCAATGAAGTGTTTGACTGTATAGGATAGAAAATTTCGGGTTGTCACATCATCCCCCCGTTAGAGGGACTTTCGTCCCAAAATTAGAATTTAGGTAAAGGAGTAGGCATGAATAATCGATCCAAGAAGTGGGGATACTTCTTAATTGATTGATTCTCATGCTCCCAAGTGAATTCAGGTCCTCGGTTAACATTCCAATGAACCTTCACTAATGGGAAAGGGCTCTGCTTCGTTTACTTGACCTCTCGGTCCATGGTTACTACGGTTCTTCCACGAAGGTGAGGCTCTCGTTGGACTTGATCTCATCGAGTGGGATTACAAGAGTCCTGACAAAAAGGTACTTTTTCAAGTTCGAGATGTGGAGGTAAAATGTACGTTACTGAGTTTCCGAGTAGGTTGAATTTGTGAGTTACAGGGCCGATTCTGGCAAGAATCTCAGACGTCCTAACTATCTTGGATTTAGCTTTCCACGCTTTCCGAAGCGTATCAAGCGTTCCCAGGGTGAGACTTCCAAAAGAATTTGGTCTCTCACTTGGAATTCCAAAGGTTTCTTCCTCTTGCTTCTCTTCTCAGTCAAGGGTCACTCTCTTCTGGGTCAAAGCCTAAGAGGTTTCTGTAATTCGCAAGGAGTTCTAAATGAACTACAATAGTAGGTTAGCGAGATCTAGAATTTGGCGATTTCTCATAGGTGTCTTCGGTGCTGACCAATTCTCAACGATTTTGATTTTGGAAGGGTACTCATGAATTCCCACATCACTAATAGTGTGCTTTAGGAATTTCGATTCTTCAAATCCAAAACTCGTATTTAGAGAACTTTGCGTAAAGTTTCTCTGACTGAAATGTTTCCTTGGTCTTTCGTAGATGCTTTCTATGCTCTTTTCTTAATACGAGGGTAGATAAATAGGTCATTTACAAGGATAATGACGACCTGATCCAAGTAAGAATGGCATACCCTATTCATTAAGTTCATGAATACTACAGGCGTATTGGTCCTACCCGAGGGGTATCACTACGGTTCTTGTATCTCCGTATCGAGTTTGGAAGATTGTCCTCGGAACACCCTTCTCTAGTACTCGCAACTGGTGATATTCAGATCTCAGGTTCATTTATGAAAGATAATTTGTTCCTTGCGGTTGGTTAAGCTTAGTGAGTTCCCCTAAAAATATCATATACCATAAATACATTAAACATATAGTAGGCCCTGCCCGACATTGGACCCCACCCGACATCGAGCTGAGCTCGGTAAAATAGGCTCCACCCAATGTACAATAACATATATCAAATAAACACATACACATGTAATAATCACATACATACATAGCATAAAAATATCCATCAAGCCCCGCCCGACATCTGGCCTTAGCGCGGAATACATATAAAAACAAGTACATGTAATAGTCACAAAGACAACTAGCATACTAACAACATAATATAAATATGGGTCGGCTTTGGTGTCTTCGACCCACTAAACTTGGGAAGGAAACTCACCTTGAAAACAGAAAGGTAGCTAAATGGATCCTGGCTTCGAATATCGATTCTACTCAACCCCTACACAAAAAAGATTCCCTTAAACACAACACAAAATGCCAAAAAGCCCCTTATAGGTCAAACATGGTCAAAGACTAAAGTTAAGTCAAAGTCAATAATCCGAGTTGACCTAACTCGTCGAGTTGTCCTTCAACTTGTCGACTTTATCCATTAGTCTGTGTGACATCCCCATTTTCAAGGCCAAAAAAGACCGATTTGTTTATGCTTTGTTTTATAAATCAGAGTAATCTTTTAAAGAAAACAGTTGCGGAATTTGTTCCCAAAACAAAATGTGATAAGAATTTATCAAATCATTTCTTTAAAGAAATGTATTTTCATTAAATAACAAAAATCTCAGGATGTCATGTTCCAATACAGACCAAAAGCATAAACAGTATAAAATAGACCTTACAACAGTCATTTATAACTACTGATTTATAATACAAAATCTCTCATCAAGTCCACCAACTTACTCTTGTGCCATTACCTATAATGCAAAGAAAACTGAGTGGGTCAGGCTTGGGAGCCTGGTGAGCATATATGGGTTTCAACCCATAATGTTGTATCATATATATATATATATATATATATATATATATATATATATATATATATATATATATATATATATATATATATATATTAGAACTCACAAACATATACAATTTCACTATACACAAGAAACACTTATCCCACCCCATCGATCCTTACAACGAAACGATCCATACTCTCATATCACAATTTACCTCTTTATCTAATCCATACTCACAGATCTAAAACTACCTCTCTACCAAATCCATACTCACGGATCTAAAACTGAACTCTCTACCAAATCCATACTCTCGGGTCTGGTATATTTGATCCATACTCCCGGATCTAAATTAACCTCTTGATCTGATCCATACTCCCGGATCAATAATTGTGCCCAATCCATACTCCCGAAATAGAGACAATTAACTATACCTAAATCTTGATCGGATCCATACTCCCGGACCAATAATTGTGCCCAATCCATACTCCCGGAATAGGGACAAATAACTATACCTTAATCCGTAGCTACCAAAGTTCTTCTCTAACAGGTGCTAGGTCCATAACTATCTATGTTTACTCATACCATCTTTCATCTCTCATCATTCATCTACCCATGTTCTACCCAACATATTTTTGGATATAAAATACATATACAATTTAACTTATTTAAAAACTATATAAAATATCCATTCCACACCCATCTCATATAAACAAATGATATATAAACACATAGCACGTATTTCGTAGCAAATACTTCGTATTTATGTGTTAGAAGAAAGTAACTACACACTCACTCATAACATAGATGTAATACGTTCAACCAATACTTGTATTAAAATCGTGAGGGACTATACACTCACTTGATCAGAAGATGATGCTCGGACAGCACTACGACTTGCAAATTAGTATTCTTCGGGGAAACTAGAAGATCTTCACACACCGGCTTCTCGCAAGCAGAGCTTCGGCTCGGAAACTCTTTTCTTCTCAGGATCTTCGGTGCTTTGGGACTCGCTTCGGGTCTCGGGATGATACCAAGGCTTCGGGGGGGGGGGGGTTAAAATAAGGCTTAGAGAGGGTATCGGGATTAGGAGAGAAGAGATTGAGCAACCAAACTCTGCTGCCCCTTGAATTCTATTTATAGGGCCATTTTTCTAGATTCACATCGTGAATCTCAAATATTCACATCGTGAGTTCAATAGTCATCAGGTGCATCATTGCAACTTACGTCTGCCAGGCTCCAGAAGTCATAAATATTGAGTTCACGTCGAGAACACTGTATTCACGTCGTGAACTCTGACAGTTTTGGGGTTTCGTGCCCCGAACTTCAGAAATTTATAATTTTCGCATAGGAACTCCGTTTTCGATGTTCTTTATATCTACGCGTAGGTGAGATTATGCTCTACAACTCTCGTTTAGACTTCGTCAGCTAATTTTGATTTTTATTTTGTTTATATTTTTATTATATTATTTTTAGTAGGCCGAGATAGGAAAACTCCGTTAGAAATCCATAACTTCTTCGTCTGATGTCCGTTTTCGTCTGTCTTTTTACCGTTGGACTACTATCGATGAGATCTTCGATTCTCGTTTAGATCGTTTCAGCTAGAAATCACTCGATCTCATATTCGAACTTCGGGCTGCATACTGCTAATGCTAAAACTTCGAAAAAACTTAACTTCCTCATACGAAGTCAGATATAGACGTTCTTTTTATGCACGCTCTTGGTATAACGTATTCTACAACTTTCATTTAGATCTCTAAGGCTAAATATAAATCTAACATAAATTCACTATTTACGTCACGTTGTGTCGTGTCGGTTTTGTCGCGAAACTTCGACAGGTCATAACTTCTTCGTTATAACTTGGAATTCGACGTTCTTTACATGTACGAAATCCTTGTAACATATACTATAACTTAGTTAAGATTAATCCTTCTAAATAATCTTCCATCAAAAAGTCATTTTTGAGGCTTATCATCTCTAAATTGACGAGCCCGGATCTACGGGCGTTACAGTCTGCAAAGTCGGGAAAACCGATCTAACTTGCTGAGTTGATCCATAAACTCATCGAGTTCGCCAAAAATCCAAAATCTTAATCCATTAAGCTGGCCTTAATTAAACTATGAGCTTCGTGACTCATATCTTAACAGAACTGGCCTCAAGAATGTTAAAGTCTACAACTTTACCCATAAGAACTACCAAAATGAGTTCAAAACCCAAACCATAGGCTTAAAAGGGTGAGGATATAATCAATAAGCACTAAATCACCAAAGGCATCACCCCAAACTGTAGATCTGGCCCTAAAAGTTGAACGACTATGTAAAGTTTCCAACTTTACACTCATGTATGCCTAGAAGAAGATCAAATACTCAAAAGAAGGCATAAGATGGACTTAATGAATGCATGAAGCCCTTAAGACCATAAAGTTGTCACCTTTATGCCAAAAGAGCTCATAAGGATCATAGATCTGAAAGAATAACATTTGGGACACCCTACAACCCCATCAACCACCCAAACATGGCTAAAAGCATACAAAATAACCCAAAAAGAGGTTTAAGAAAATATTAAGCAAGGTTAGAACTTTATACCCAAAATATGTGGGAAATGCTGCAAAGAATCAAGATCTAAAGGCTCTTACTTGAACCACCACCTTGCACAAAGCTTCTGTTCCTTCAATAAGCTTCAAACACACCAAAACACACTCACAATAAGCTAACAACACTCGAGGAGGCTCTAGGGTTTTGAGATTAGGGTTAGGGTCTATAGAGGCTGGAAATGAAGCTAACACCTGGGACTTAAGGTGTTTAAATAGGGTGCAAAACCCTAAAATTAGGGTTTCCTCCCCAGCTGCCAACTCACCGAGTTGAGGCACCTCAACTCGTCGAGTTGACTCATTAAACTTCGCGGCCAAAACAACTTCGACACGTTGAGTTGAGGCTTTCAAATCGATGAGTCCTCCAGGAAAAATGAAAATAATTGGAAATAAATTAATACTAGAAACCAGGCATTACATATCCTCTTCCACATCAATCGTACTCCCACTATCTTCTTTGTATATGAGCTCTCTCTCATGAAAGACTCCTTTTCGAGTTATAAAGACCATATTTTCACTTGGTCTGTAGAACAAGTATCTAAACAAATTTTATGGGTAACCAATGAAAATCCACTTCTCGACACAGGTTTCCAATTTGTATTGGGTTTTGTGTCTAATGAAAACTTCACAACCATAGTCCTTACTATGTTCTAGCAAGGGAGGTTTTCCAGTCCATATCCCAGGAGGTGTTTTGGTAACCTTCTTGGTAGGAACGGGATTTAGGACATGGGCGGATGTATCTAAGGCATGCCCCCAGAATAATATAGGAAGCGAAGCTCAACTCATCATGCAACGAACCATGCCAAGTAACGTTTGATTGTGCCTCTCTGCTACACCATTAAGTTGTGTTGCCATAGGAGGTGGCAACTGTGAAGCGATTCCAGATTTCTTAAGAAAATCATCAAACTCGATACTAATATGTTCTCCACCTCTATCAAATCAACACATCTTTATCTTCTTGTCTAACTGATTCTCAACTTCATGCTTAAACTCTTTGAACTTTTCAAAGTTTATGTTTTGTGCTTGATTAGATATATATATATATATATATATATATATATATATATATATATATATATATATATATATATATATATATATATATATATCCATATCGCTTAGTAGCGATTAGTATCTTTTGTGGCAGATATGAAAAGACCACATACATCCGTATGGATTAATTCTAACAGTCCTTCACCTCTTTCACAAGTACTAGTGAAAGGTGGCTTAGTCATCTTGCCTAATAGACAAGACTCACATTGATCGTCCGGCTTGAGGTCAAACAATTCCAATACTCCATCCTTTTGAAGTTGCACAGCGCTTTCCTCATTTATGTACCCAAGACAACAATGCCATAAGCATGCCTTGAATAAACTATCAGAATAGTTAATATTATAAACACAATTGCTAAGTTCATTCACACATACAACAGTTTCATACACACCATTACATGGAAAATCTTTGAAAATAAATGCACCATTTTTTATAAACTAAAATTGCACCATTGTCATTATCAAAACCATAGAGATAACCTTGTCTAAATAAAGCATCAAATGAAAGTATGCTTATTGTCATTTTTGATGAATAAAAACAAATTTTCAAATCAACCCTAACACTATCAAACATGAGCTCGTAAGTCCCAATCCTAATAACAGCCGAATTTTGCTTATTCCCCATGATCAAGTTTTGCTTTCCATGGTCGACCTTTTCACTTTCACTTGGTCCCTACATATCAAAACAAATGTAGAAGCCACATCTCGCATCAATGATGAAAGAAATTTGAAATATAAGTGTTATTGATTCTAATACCATACATACCATATGTAGATCCAAACACTTTTCCCTTAACATCTAACACTTCTTGCAAGTACTTCAGTCAACTTCATTTCCAATGCCCCTTCTGTCCAGAATGAAAGTACACATTTCCTTTCAGATCACCTAAAAGGGGAGTATCAAATTTGACCATTCCCTTTGACCCATTGGACTCTCGAAAGTGGGCTTTCCTTTTCTACTTGGGTTGGGAATAGACCTTTCACTTCTTCCCCTTGACATTTTGAAAAGCCAAGGATGGGTCACTTGTAGAACCGTTTGAATGAGACTTCTTCATTCCAACATCAACATTTAGCAATAAGATATGAAGCTCGATCAATGTGCTCAATCAATGGCAAGCTCCTTGTCGAATTTCACATCGATCTTTTCTAGCCTCTCTACATATCTCTGCATTACCTACACATTAGCACACACATATTCCCCTTCTTTCAAGTCTCATGCCACGAGGGCCTTCACGAATTCATAATTCTCTTGTCTCGCTTTCTTGTAGAACATATGAGCAAGAGACAAGTTCATCTCATAAGGCCAACAATCCTCATAGGACTTTTGAAGGTCAGGTGTCATGGTTGCAATCATAATGCAAGCAAACTTGGTGGCATCATGAATGTGCTGGTTATATTTAGCAAGTTCTTCAGAAGTGGCAGTTTCTTTATCAATTTCGGGAACTGTATTCTTGAGAACATACTCTTTGTTCTCATATCTAAGTTTCATCTTCAAATTTCTCATCCCATGCATTTAGTTTGGACCGATAAGCCTTTCTCTTGAGAGGATCGACGATAGAGTGAAGTTGTAAGTGAGTGTAGAGGATGAGGATGAGGAAGATAACCATTTCCATACATCTAAAATAAGATATCAGCTTAGTTTATTAATACTTAATATTTTTAACCCAAATTAATATTCAAGGTTAGGATCCAAGAATACAATTCGTACTTAAGAAGAGGGATGCCGTAATCTAATTGTGAATTTTTTTGGGTAGGTAATGCACTTTATCAATTTCCATCTATTATGAAATTACGATATCTTTCGAGATTGATTAAACTATTCAATGGCATGTTTAATCTCATATTACGCTCTTCGATTTGTGACTGGGATGCCAAAGATCTCAAAAAAGATGTGAATAAACATGCAAACCTGTATGGCAACCTCGTTCCTATTTATCATTTGTAACGCCCGTAGATCCGGGCTAGTCAATTTAGAGACGATAAGCATCAAAAATGACTTTTTGGGAAATATTATTTAGAAGGAGTAATCTTAACTAAGATTAGTTTATGTTACGAGGTTTCCAAATATATAAAGAACGTTGAAATCCGAGTTATAACGAAGAAGTTATGACATGTCGAAGTTTCGCAACAGAACCGACACGACACAGCGCGGCGTAAATAATGAATTTACGTTATAGCGATATTTATCCAAAACAATCTAAATGAGAAATGAAGATCTCATCGATAGTATTCCAACGATAAAAAGACAGACGAAAACGGAGTTCAGATGAAGGAGTTATGAATTTCGAACGGAGTTTTCCGGTCCCGGTCTACTAAAAATAATATATAAGTAATATAATTATAATATATTAAAATTAAATTCAAAAATAGCCAATGGAGTCTAACCGAGAGTTGTAGAGAATAATCTCACCTTCGCGTCGATATAAAGAATGTCGAAAACGGAGTTCGTATGCGAAAGTTATGAATTTCTGAAGTTCGGGGTGCGAAACCCTAAAACTGTCAGATACCACGACGTGGCAAGCAGTGCCACGAAGTGGCCAGTATTCTGACACCTCCAGGAGTCCCCCAGATGCAACTTGCGATGACGCAAGCAGTGACAACCAAGCCCACGACGTGGGAAAAGGTGTCACGACGTGGCAAGGGCCAATTTTTCCCTATAAATTTATTTGAAGGGCCAGCAGTTTAGGGTTGCTATTTTCTCTTCTCTCTCTCTCTCTCTCTCTCTCTCTCACGTTTTACATTGATTTACGTGCAAGAAATATCCCAAAGCCCCAGTATCAACCCCGAGACCCGAAGCGAGTCCCGAAGCCCCGAAGATCCCGATAAGAAAAGAGTTTCCAAGCCGAAGCTCTGCCCGCGAGAAACCCGGTGTATGAAGATATCCCGGTTTCACCGAAGAATACTACTCTTAGAGCTGTAGTGTTATCCAATTATCTTCTGATCAAGTGAGTGTATAGTCCCTTTCATAAACACGATTTTAATACAAGTATTGTTTGAATGTATTAAGTATATGTATTGCGTCAGTGTGTAGTTACTTTCTTCTAACACACACACACACACACATATATATATACATATATATATATATATATATATATATGAAGTGTTTGCCATGAAATACGTGCTATGTGTTATATATTGTTGTCTATTTGAGATGGGCGTGGAATTGATGTTTTATACATGTGTTAAATGGTTTAAACTATGTAAGTATTTATATCTATGAAAATTTTGGGTAGAACATGGGTAGATAGGATAGCTGGTGACTATGGAGTTAGCACATATTGTATAAACCTTGGTGACTATGGAGTTAGCGCCTATTGTATAAAACTTGGTGACTATGGAGTTAGCGCCTATCGTATGAACCTTGGTGACTATGGAGTTAGCGCCTATTGTATAAACCTTGGTGACTTTGGAGTTAGAGCCTATCCTATGAATCTTGGTGACTATGGAGTTAGCGCCTATTGTATAAATCTTGGTGACTATGGAGTTAGCGCCTATTGTATAAACCTTGGTGACTATGGAGTTAGCGCCTATTGAGTAAACCCTGGCAACGATGTGACTTCGTGCCTATACCTTAGGTAAATCCTTAGGAATAAAGGATAGATGATTCTTAGGGTAGATCCTTAAGATAAATGGAGGTAATGGGGATGGGTATTGGGTTGATTGTTTGATGATTGTGTATATATATATATATATATATATATATATATATATATATATATATATATGATATAATATTGTGGGTTGAAAACCCTATATGCTCACCAGGCTCCCAAGCCTGACCTACTCAGTTTAATTGTATCACAGGTTTCGATACGAAGCTGCTTTGCACTAAGAGATCAAAGGAGATGTAAATCACTAGAGTAAATGAATGTATGTTCTGTTTATGCTTATGTGTCTGTATCGGAACATGACATCCAGAGGTTTTATTATTTAATGAAAATACATTCTCTTTGAGAAATGTTTTGATAAGTTTTATCATATCTTGTTTTGGGAACAAATTCCACAACCGTTTTCTTTAAACGATTACTCTGATTTATAAAACAAAGAATAAACAAATCGGTATTTTCTGGCCGTGAAATTGGGGATGTCACATGATCTCACATTGACATACCAGTTAACCACGCACACTCCATTAATAACCATAAACTTGAAGATGTTCCATTGTAGAATTTGTAGCCCCAATTAGTGTGTTGGTTAACCACGCACTCTCCACCAACGACCTATAATGAACCGATGTGCGTTTTAATGGATTATCATATACAATTTCAAATTTTTTCCTAAGTAACTAGAGTAGGATTTATAGAAGATTTGAGTACTTATGTGTTATAATTTTAATGTGATTAGTGTCCTATCAAACTCGTTCGGCTAATGCCCCTCCACCACACAAAGAAGTGGTGGGTGCAAAGGGAACCCATTCAACTATCTTTTTATAGGTCGTTTCCTTATACCTCTCGTATACTATGGCTTTATGAATCATATCTACTATTGATTCGATTGGATTTTAGTTATACGTATAATATTATAACTTTTATAAAAATGTATAAGGTGTATTTTAAAACCTTTTGAAAATATAAGGTTTAAATTTAATTATCTTGATTAACTATTAATTAATTAATGTTTTAAATCATATTTGATTTAATATTTATCTTTTAATTAAACAATTAGTTAAATTAATTAAATCATTTAAGAATTAAATAATTATCTTTAATTAGACTTATTAATTAATTAATCTATTTAATCTTAATCCTTCCTAATTTTCGAAAATTAGGGTTTAGGTTATCTAGTTTTAGTTGTTCAAATTTTAAGGCATTTAAAATAACAAATAAGGAAACTAGGAAACCTAGCAATTTTCAAAAAAGGAAATCAGGCAAGGGATTTTCAAAAAAAACCCTAGAGGGTTAGGAATTTCTTATTTTCCTGGTTTGTTATAGGGTTTCACAAACGTGCAAATTATAGAACAAACTTAAGGCTTTGATACCACTGATGGGTTTTCTAGACTACCTCTATGTACTTGCGGAATTTCACATAACAGTTATGGGCACATGCAACCTAGAAATTTTATGGATTTTCTTATAATAGAAGCATAATTTGAAAAAAAAAAACATTACCTAAGCTAAAGTAAAATATTACAAGGTTTGGTTACATAACTTATTATTATTATCCTAAATAGCAATGTACTTTAAAGAACCCTTCTTTGGAATGGTAGCCCCAATAGTGTGCAAGCCTATAATGTGTCACAACCAAACCATAAGAAACCCTATGATTGAAATTAGAGAGAGGGAGAGGGATTTCAAAAATCCCTTTTGTTGTGCAGGGTTCTTAAGCCTTCTAGAGGCCCTTATTTATAGTTGTAGGAAACCCTGATTTGAATTCAAAATAATAATATTATATTGCAATTCAAACCACTTTCAAAATAACTAAAGTAGGCTTCCATAAACACTAGAAAGGGCTCCTCAAAACCGTCCCTACTAGGGAGTTTTTAGAATGCCTACTTGTTGAACTTTTGAACAATTGCATTCTAACCCTTATATCTATTAATAAATTATAATTAATCCAGAACCATTAATTAATTAATTATGATTAATTCTTCATTAATTATTTATGATTTCTAAATAGTATATTTATTCATACAATATATTAATAAACTATTTCTCTCTTTCTCTCTCTTTCTCTCTCTCTCTCTCTCTCTCTCTCTCTATATATATATATATATATATATATATATATATATATATATATATATATATATATATATATATATATATATATATATATATATATATATATATATATATATATATATATATTAATCCAAGCTATTTCCCGGTTATGAGGGTAACCCAAAAATGACTTTACTATAGTTACTGAATATACCAACTTAGTTAAGACCATAGACACCTTAATCCAATACAAACTACCAAAGGCCCCTTGTGGAGTAGATACCATTCGAGTAATTGTAGAAAAATTGACAAAAGAGTTCCCACTCTATACCTATTCAGGAGAGCTCTTCGGCTGAGAAACTCGTCTATATTTACATTAAAGAGGTGGTTTCCTGACATGGTGTTCCATTTTCGATAGTCTCCGATAGAGATGTCCTTTTCACTTCTAGGTTCTAGAGGAAGATCCATGATAAGTTGGGCACACGATTTCCTTTTAGCACATTTATCATCCTCAGACCGACGCATAGAGTTATCCTACAACATCAACTAGAAATCCATTATTGGAAGGCCTCCATTTGAGATGTTTTATGGTGGGAAATTTCAGACTCTAATATGTTATGGAGAAGTCAGTCAGAGAGTTATGGGAAGCATTTTCGTCATGATCAAGACCACCAAACTAATTCAACAAGTACATGGGAGAATATAGACTTCTAAGAGTCGGCAAAAGAGTGATGCAGATTGATGTCAGTCTGATATCAAGTTTCTAGTTGGAGATCTAGTGTTGCTAAAGGTTTCACAATGGAAAGGCGTCATCAGGTTTCGGAAGTGAGGCAAGTTTGGCCTAGATATATAAGACCATTTCAAGTTATTGATCGGTTGAGAAAAGTTGCCTACTGTTTGGATCTACCGAAAGAACTTAGCCAGATCCACAACGCTTTCCATTTTTCTTAATTAAGGAAGTGCTTTAATGATGAATCCACGGATGTAACTCTAGATGATATTCATGTGGATGAGCATCTAAACTATGTATAAAATCCAGTTGCAATCTTGGATATGAAGACAAAGACCTTACAAAACAATGCAATTGATTTGGTAAAAGTACAGTGGAAACACATGAATGGATTAGAATGGATGTGGGAACCAGAAGAAGAGATGAAAAGCAACAACCTAGAGTAACTTAGTTAGATTTTGGGGACAAAAACCTTGTAATCAGGGGAGATTTGTAACTCCCTATTTTTACTTTATTGTATATTGTAATATAAAACATTTGTTATATTGAAGTAGATATATATAAATTTTTAGTCAAATTAATCATCATGAAATATGTAGCAGACGTCAATACGAAACTGTGAGTATAAAGAACATCTTTATCTGACTTCGTATGAAGAAAT